>NC_136012.1:26061206-26081206 GCF_048128805.1 Centroberyx gerrardi
TGTGTGTGTGTGTGTGTGTGTGTGAGTGTGTGTGTGAGTGTGTGTGTGTGTGTGTTGCATCATGTTGATTTATGAGGTTTGAACCCTGTGTGCTTTCAGTTTTAGCTAACGGTGGTTTTATAGTTCTTAATTGCCTTCACGTAAAATCACCAGGGACTTGGAAATCAATACAACACATGCTATCTCTCTCTCTCTCTCTCTCTCTCTCTCTCTCTCTCTCTCACACACACATACACACACACACACACACACACACACACACACAGCGCGGGGTAATTCTGCGTGTAGTAATATTTAGCTGCAGACGGCGGACCTTTACTCTGCAGTGGTCTATTGGTAATGGACCTAAATAAATAACAACATGCTTTTATGGCTTTATAAGCTCTTTCAAATACTCATAGGTGTGTGTGTGTGTGTGTGTGTGTATGTGTGTGTGTGTGTAGGTGTGTGTGTGTGTGTGTGTGTGTCTGACCGCCTTATCCCTGGCTGATTCAGCTCCAGATCTTGATAAGAAAATGAAAGCAGGGTAAACACACACACACTATGGACTCATTCACCGCCTTCCAATCAGAACGCCACTCCTACAACGTTTGATTTTTGAACCTTTATTGACACACAGTCCCGTACTGTCGGCCACTGGGACCTGGTGCAGCTTCACTGGGGGTTTGGGGGTTAAGTGCCTTGCTCAGGGGCACTAAAAAAAACCTCTCTTGCTATTTAATACAGTTTAGTTCAATTCAAGTCAATTCAGTTCAATTCACTGAGCTTTATTGGCAAGTACAATTCAGTATATACTGCCAAAGGTATTCACCTTGTAGAGGAGAGGCTGATATCTTATCGGAGGCCAAGGTCTTACATGTCAGCTGAAGGTGCTCCAAACCTCCTGATAGTGTAATCAGGGGATATAATGTCAAAAACTAACTTTGCTTAACATTTGTTGGGTGACAACGTGGCCTTTTCAAGGGCTAAACCCCACACAGGCCTAAATGTCATTACCAACGCTGTAATTAGGAGGCAGATTAGATGCAGTAATTGCGTTGATGTCAGATTTTCACCAGAAAAGCATCTCAACTTATTCACTGAGTGTGCAAAACATTAGGGCCAGGGTTAGACTGGTATTAGCCCTCAAAGGGGCAGTAAGTAAGATTTTTACAGATTTTTACTGGGTTGATAGGGTTGTTACTTCACGAGTCACTTTCAGGCCCGGACTCTGTTTTGGAACAAGATACTTACTGGAGTTTCAAAACACTCCCAATCCCCTCCAACTACTGGTATTTCCAACTGCTGTGACATTTCAGCTACAAAGGCTACAAAGCCTCGTTCTCAAGCCCAAAAAACGAATGACAGTATCATTATTCCAGTAGTTTGCATGGCGATGTATTTACCTCTTCACTAGATGCTTCTGTGGGATCTCTGCTATATCTTGGGGTTAGCTAGATTTCTCCTCTACATCGTCAAAATGTGACCTTATTATTTATGTCAATTGCAGGCCACCGTAAGCTGACAGAGACCTGTCAGTGTTGCAATTCCTTGGTGGCCCATAAAGGTCAATAAAAGTCACAGAGCACTTAATGCCCCTTTAAATAAAACTCAGATATCAGCTTGTCAGTGTCGTTCCTCCCTCAACACGCTGCCGACCGGAGAAATCACTCCAGTGTGCTGCGGGAGGATTTTACTGAACAGTCTGTAAAACCTGCAGTGAAACTCTGCTTCACCTGCTTTAAAGAGCTGCTGACCCACCTGAGAGGATTTCATCAGTCTGGGATTCAGTGGAGAGTTTTAGTGTCCCATGATGGTCTAAATGTTTCAGAGGCTTTTCCATCCTGACAGGAATAACATTCAACAATTAATTTAACTTTAATCGAAAAGCATCTGCGTCGTATCGGCCTTCAAAAACCCATTTCAAAAGCGCCACCTGCTCTGGTCATGAACCGGCCTGATCAGGTGAATCCAGGTGGAAGCTCTGATCCCAAACTGATTTCACCTCTTAAATCTACTTCAGTCCTGAAGGAGAGATGGAGATGAAGAGGAGGTGTCAGAAGGAAGTTCAGCTCATTATGAAGAAGGTAGTCGTCAATGTTTTGTGCGCTCTCCTCACTCTGCGTTTCCATACACACCCTGTACGTTCTGCTCCCTCTCCTTCGAACTCACTGACCCCTGTTCTCGCTCTCCCTCAGGTACAAAACAGCATAACTCTAAAGTCAATGACAAAACCCTCAGGCCAAACGTCCACGGTGGAAAAAACACAGTGAGTTCAAGTGTGAATATGTCAACTATTTCACATTTACACTTTAGACATGTAGCTGATGCTCTTATTCAGAAAGTGAAACAGCAGAATAAGCTTCAATTCCTCGATCGCCAGTATTGCAAGCAGCTGATAGTAATGAGGTCAAAGGTCAGAGCCTCAGCACGCTGACCTTTGGCTCTGTTGAGGCTACGCTAAAATATTCAGACTATGTGAGGAATCTATTGACACTGTGTTTGAGTATTTACAGATGATTTTATCCACAGCAAGGGAGTGTCTTTTATTTATTGTGTATAGGAGCAAGTCCAGAATGTCGTAGTGTGTAGTTCAGTGGGTAGAGCAAGGCACTAACACTGCCAGGGTTAGGGGTTCAATTCCCATTCTCAAAATACGTGCACTTTAATGTGTTTTGGATAAAAGCCTCCACCAAACAGCAGATGTTATGTTCCTGTCAGAGTACTGCAGCTCTGACCTTTGACCTCCTTACTATTGGTTGTAATGTTGGTGATGCAGGCATGCGTTCAGGTGCTGCTGGGAAAGTCCGGCATCCAGGATGCTGAACCACATCGCATTCACATGCTGTTTTGTCAGAAAATCGAACGACAAATAAACAAACATGGACGTCCTGCAGCTTAACAAGCTAATTTAATGAACTTCACTTAAGCAAATGTTAGTTATGATGGTTAGTCTAGCCAGCTACAAACATGTAATAAATGTGGATGTGTGTATATCTGTATTTTCTTACCGTTTCCTGACACAAAACCTGATTGAACTCAATGAGGAGGTTAAACTCATGTCAAATTTCCAAGTAGGACATTGCACTGATTGTGAAGTGTACATATCTAATTACTCAGCTGTAAGCACAGGCATGAATCATATTTTATCAATTCCAATTCTCTGGTAATTACACCTTCAAAGCAAATATCCGAGACAAAGTCTGAGGGATTTATAGCTTCCTGTACTGATAGACACATACCAGTAGTACCAGCTCAGCAGTTTAATTGATAAGACAATAATAGGCAGCAGATAACCTGAACAGTAAAACAGATTTAATCATTCAATCAGTAATAAACTACAGATACCTGTATAGCCACTGTAGAAGTCTGTCTCAGGTTTTCTTCACCAGAGAAGCACATCAAATGGTTTTCAAGGTGTTGCAATTTCAGGTTACTCAAGTACCCTGAATCTGGGTCGACGCATGTAAAAGCCAGAACTGGGTTAGAATAACCTGGATGAGCTCATACTCTGATTATGAGAAACCTGGTTTAGATGCCTGGCTTATGGCTCATTCATGTGCATGTTAGACGTACTGAGACGTCTCGCACATTCATGCGCTTTTTGGTCGAAAATAAACACAAACATGGAGCTGTTGAAGCATCTGATTTATATTTGGCTGCTGATTTCTTACCAAAAATCATCTGCAGAGCTGACATCAGTACCTGCATGATGAAGAGGATGACAGGAGACGCATATGGTGATTTATCAATTTTTAAGTAAGATGCTATCTGGGATATTATTCAGCTGTTAGACGCAGGCAGCACCTGATTTTTGTCTACAAGCTAACGAAGCTAACTCGCTGCAGCCTGTCCCTCAGGCTCAGAGGTTGCAGTGCCATGTTTTTGGCAGCCATGTTGAAAAAGGAATTCCAATTTCCTCTACTTGATCGTCAGATATGTAGGGGTGTTGAAGTGCTTCCTGGTGGGGAAGTTGTACAGCCTACCGGACAAACCTGACAGCACTTGAATGCACCATTACCTCCATATTACACAGGTTACTGTGGTATAGAAACATCTTACTGCTTTCACTTTTTGTTCATTCAGTCTCGCACATTATGGATACAATTTGATGTCAACAAAAAAACGATATAATTGGGATCATCATGTCTTTCCTCTGTATTAAAAGTAACCAGGCAGGATGGGATGGGACTGGCATTTACTGGTCCTACTGGTTTTACATTTTACATTTTAAGGCCTTTTGCTGCCATTGTTATCCAGAACAACATAATATAATATCCTAACTGTAACAGAAGAGCATCCTGACAAAACACCAAGTGCCTTTTAGCACGGGAGGGAATTGAACCCCCAACCCTAGCTGCCAGAGTTTTAATACAGTGAGTGAACAAGAGTTGGAAGGCGGTGAATAAGTGCAAGCATCAATGAGCAAGTGTTTTATCCCAATGTTCATAAATCAAATATTACAATAAAAGAATAAAATACAATACAATTAGACATAATATATTCATACAAATCAATATTCAAATAAATGAAAATGAATGAGAAATATTGTAGTTAAAATCTGGAAATATTCATAAATGAAACCTGGATGTGGGAGACACAGCCACAGAATGCAGCCTGTAGATTTGGTTTTATTCTGTGGTTTGGAGAAAGAAACTGTCTTGGCATGCCGTTTCCTAAGGCCACACACACTCTCTCTCTCTCTCTCTCACTCACACATACACAAACACAAACACACAAACACACAAACACACACACAGTATTTGTCACAGTGTGTGGACCAGCTTCCATTTAATCTGTTCAGATCTGCATGGGAGGAAAAATCCCTCGCCTTTTCACTCTATTTCTTTTCATTTCTTTTGTGTATTTTCTGTGTCAGCTCTGCCTCCTTCTCACTCTCTCTCTCTCTCTCTCTCTCTCTCTCTCTCTCTCTCTCTCTCTCTCTCTTTCTCTCACTTTTTCAATGTCGATCGCCCTTTCTTTCTTGCTCGCTCATGCTCTTTCCCTCTCTTGCTCACTCTCTCTCTCTCTCTCTGTAACCCAGTTTCGTTTTTCTCCCTCTCAGCATCTCTCTCACTCCCCTTCTCTAAATATTCTGGTTGTTCTCACGCATGTAAGTGTGTGTGTGTGTGTGTGTGTGTGTGTGTGTGTGTGTGTGTGTGTGAGAGTGAGTGAGTGCCTGAGCTGTCGGCTTGTAGCGTTTTGGGAGGATTTGCTCAGGTTATTTCAGGATTTCCCTCTCTCTCTCTCTCTCTCTCTCTCTCTCTCTCAGTGTGTGTGTGTGTGTGTGTGTGTGTGGTCATGTGGGCTTTGAGGTAATTATGGGAGATTTCTCCCTCACTGGAGCGAGGGGCAGGTGCCTGAGGAACAGTCTCTTTCTCTCTCTCTCTCTCTCTCTCTCTCTCTCTCTCTCTCTTCCTCCCAAACCACCAAACCATCACACACTCCTTCACACCTTCCTTTTCTTCTCTCAAACATGACACCTTCCCCCCTCTCTTTCTCTTTCCCATCACTCCCACTACTCCTCCCCTCTGCTTTCTTCTTTTCTCTCATTTTATTCCCTCTCCTCTCTCTTTTTCTCCTCCTCCCTACCTCTCTCTCCTTCCATCGCTCCCTCTCCTCCTCTCATCCCTCCTTCCATACCTCCTCTCTCTCTCTCTCTCTCTCTCTCAGTTTAATCTGATGTTCTGGTGACCATCCAGAGACAGCTGTTTCTATTGGCTGGCAGGGATAGAGAGAGAGGGTTTGTGTGTGTGTGTGTGTGTGTGTGTGTGTGTGTGTGTGTGTGAAAGGGAGAGAGTAACAGAGAAAGAGAGAGAGGGGGATTGGATGAGTGACAAACTCATGCACGCACACTCATTCACCGTCCAACTCTCTCAATTCAAGAAGCTTTACTGGCACCAAGTACACCGTCTCTCTCTCTCTCTCTCTCTCTCTCTCTCTCTCTGTCTCTCTCTCTCTCGCTCTCTCTCTCTCTCTCTCTCTCTCTCGCTCTCTCTCTTCTTCTCTACCTTGCTCGCCCTCACAGTTCAATTCAACTGGGGTTTATTGGCTTGATATCTCTATAGCCATTGTAAAATATACAAACTCTCTCTCTCTCTCTCTCTCTATCTCTGTCTCTGTCTGTTTCTCTTTCACCTTCCCACTGTATTTGCCTGTATACGTGTGTGTGTGTGTGTGTGTGTGTGTGTGTGTGTTCGTATGCATATGTGTGTGTGCAGCACATCTGGATGTAAATCACCTTATGAATCCGACGATACATTTCAGAAATATTCTCTCTCTCTCAGCTTTGTTTTGGTTGAGAGAGATAATCCCTCTGTCACGTGGAGAGAGAGAGAGAGAGAGAGAGAGAGAGAGTGAAAGAAAGAGAGTCAAAGATGGAGGGGGAGAGAGAGAGGGAGGGAAAGAAAGAGCAGATAGAGCGAGGGAGAAAGATGGATGAAAGGAAAAAGAGAGAAAGATAAAGAGATGAAAGTAAAAGAGGGAAATAAATGAGACTGAGGGGAAAGGTTAAGGTTTGGGAAAGGCTTTGCTGACGGTTAAATAAGAAAAACAGTCGCTAAAAATTACAATTTGACTCGCAGTAGAAATGTCCTACTTCAGTTCAACTTTATTTATATAGCACTTTACACACAACACAGTTGATCCAAAGTGCTTTACAACACACACAGAGGAAAACAAAACAAAAGAAGGAGACAAACACAATAGAAGAGGAGAAAAGATCAGAATGAATGATAAATAATGATGATAATAATAAATAGTGAAGGCACATGGTCACACAGAGCCCAAGTGACAACACAGACCTACAGAGACTCCAGGAGAAATACCTGAGCTGGTTAAGTTAAGTTAGGCACAGTTAAAAGCTAGTGAGTAGAAGTATGTTTTAAGATGACTCTTGAAGATCTCAAGAACTCCAGTCTGCACCCATCCAGCACCCGACCACAGCACCCTGACTTTCCACTGAGCTGCTTCAATGTGACACTACTTCATGTTTACAGTCGTGTCTCCTTCACAGAACCGTTTCCTGCCGGGAAAACTGAATTTCAGCACTTTAGTGGTGAAATTTGGTGTCAGCAAGTCGTGTTCATTTCACGTACTTGTGTGAAATCAGGTTGTACTTCCTTGTACTAAGACTGTTATGTTACAAGATATTTTCCTGCATATTCATTCTGCTGAAAATCCTTCCAGTTCAACTCCATAACAACAAACACTGACTGTCATATTTGAACACGCTGTGTGACACGCCTGCACAGTGTAATGAAGCTCTGCAGGGTCGCAGGGCTTCAACATGTGTGATGTTTCTTTGATGCAGCAGAAAACAGAAGCAGCATCACAACATGCAACACACAGCGTCACGCTACATCACAACACGCCTGCAGTCACACCGCATCACACTACAGTACACACACACACACACACACTCTGAGGGAGGGGGGTTTGTGTGTGTGTGTGTGTGCATGTCTATATATCACATTGTGTGTATCCGTGTCCATGTGAGCTTGTGTTTTCAGTGTTTGTATGTATATGTGAGTGTGTACTGTATGTGTGTGTGTGCGTGTGTGTGTGTGTGCGTGCGCATGTGTGCCTCTGTTTGTGTGTGTATGTGTGGGGTGCGTGTTCGTGTGTATGTATGTGAGTGTGTGTGTGTCTAAGTGTATATATATGTTTGTAGCTACAGTATATGTACAGTATGTTTGCATGCATGTGTGTGTGTGTGCATGTGCATGTAACAGCATCAGTTTTTTTTTACTACATATATACATATTTGTAGCTCTGTATGTTTGCATGTATATCTACATAAAACAAGTGTGTTTTTGCACTTCACACACTTCACTCATAAAGACAAGAAAGCCTTTCATCTGTCTGACTCTCTCTCCATGTCTTCCTACCTCGCTCTCTCTGTCTTACTTTCATTCGTGTCTCTCTCTCTCTCTGTTTCTCTCTCTCTCTCTCTCTCTCTCTGTCTCTCTCTCTCTCTCTCTCTCTCCCTCTCTCTCTCTCTCTCTGTCTCTTTCTCTCTCTTAGTTTCATTTTCATTGCCTTTATTGGAAAGACAGAGAGAGAGAATCAGTATTGCCAAAACAATTTATGAAAGAGTAAAATTACATTTTGTAGATATTTGTAGAATAATTTCTTAATATGCAATCTACAACATGGATATTTTTATAATGTTTCCACTTATTTCATACTTTATTATATTTCATGTTTTTGGAATATTTTCATATCATATGTTAATTTTGCGCATTCACTTTCTTTGTTTTGGTTCAAATTCTACTGCTGCTGTTATTTTGCTGTAATCCATACTTTCTCTCAGGCTTTTCATTCATACATTCTACTCAACATTTTCTAGTGTTGTAATTGTCAGTTGTCATTTGCTCTATTCCTATATTTAAATTCTAGTTTTCCTTGCTGTATCCTCTTCCTATTTGCTGCTGCAGCATCTCAGCAGGGATCAATAAAGTTTCATCTCATCTTACACCTTATCTCTGTTTTCTCACTTTCAATTACTTCACTGCAATGTGTTTAACAGAAATGTTTCCATGTTTATTTTTGTAGATAAGCATTGAATAATCTGTGAAAATATGCAATACAGTAAAATATAAAATATGCAACAAAGTAGATAATCATCAGTATGTGTATCAATGTAGAACAATTCCATAATCAAGAATGGCCTATATAATTATGCAAATGATTCAAAAGACAGTAACAGCAGATCAGAAAATGTAGATTTGCCTCTCTGTGTCTGTCTCTCTGTAATAGCTCTCTCACTATCTTTTTATTCACACACACACACACACACAAACAAAGACACACATACACACACACACACACACACTAGTCGAGGCATTGTTAAACTAGGCATTTCTCCTCGTCATGCAAATGGCCTCCAGCACAATTCAATTACCGCCAGCGGCAGAGAGGAATGCTGTAATAAGATAACACACACACACACACACACACACACACACAAACACACACAAACACACACATAAACACACACATAAACATGCACACAGAACAGAACAAAGGCATCCATACCTTTGTTTGGGTGTTTGTGTACATTTGTGTCCATATGTTTTTGTGTGTGCATGCATTCATATCTGTATTCCTGTGTACATGCATGCGTGCGTGTGTGTGTGTGTGTGTGTGTGTGTGTGTGTGTGTGTGTGTGTGTGTGTGTGTGTGCAGCGCTCTCTCTAAACTCATGAGTCATGTTCTATTCTGGTATCTCATGGCAGTGTGTTGGTGCGTTGAGCTTTCATGTAGAAAACACACCAGCGTCCTTATACAAACAGCAGCTTCAGCCGAGCAATCTGATTGGTCTACGATGCCTTCCAGCTGCACTGATATTTCCCATAATTCCCATAATTCCCATAATCATCTTCACACCCATAATCACAGTAATGAACCCCCTCTCTGGTGTTATTACTAAGATTTATTGTTTCCTGTGCAGGATGAGTTGTGTGTTGTGTTACACCTGCATCCTATATGAGGGAGAAATAGATTACATGTAATGGGATACTAGTAATCTGATTACAACAGATTAGTAACTGTAATTGATTACTTTCATATGTATAAATAATGCTGGATTAGTACCGAAATCAAATACTTACAGGAATAATATACAGGAGTGAATTATATGTACTGGAAGTAATCTGAAAATGATTACCACAGTCTGCATTACATGTATTCTGATTATTAGTAATTTGATTACAAAATAAGAGTAAAGGAAAAGTATTACTTTCACATAAATAAACAAGGCTGAATTACATACAATTAGATTAACTTGATTACAAAAGAATAGTAACTGTAATCCTTTACTTACTTACTGTATTACATGTATCAGGAGTATCAGAATAACTTGATTTTAAAAGAGTAGTAACTAAAAGAAAAGTAAGTAATCTGTTACTTTCACAAAAATATTCATAGTGGAGAAAGGTATAGAGAGTAGACACACACACACACACACACACACACACAGTCTCGAAAGGTGTTTCTGAGTGCATCATCTCTCTCTCTCTCCCTTTCTCTCTCCCTATCTCCCTCTCTCTCTCTCTCTCTCTCTCTCTCTCTCTCTCTCTCTCTCTCTCTCTCTCTCTCTCGCACACCCACTTGCTCAGCCTCCATACTAATCTGGCCTAGTTTAGTTGGGCTACATCTGGTGGCTGTGTGTGTGTGTGTGTGTGTGTGTGTATGTGCTCAGCATTTTAGCAGGTGGGCTGTCATGCAACCTTTACTTCTACCCTGAAAATATTACACACACACACACACACACACACACACACTGAGCTGTGATTCAACCAGACAATTCAGCATTATCTCCCTACTGTATTAAAATGTTTGATATTTCATCCACATCAACATTAATTCAATATAAAATCAACAGACAAAACAGCACATTCAACATTTCTGGTCCCTTGTTGCAATAAAATGCAATAAAATAAAATGTTTTCATGAGATGAAAAATGCTGAACATAATGTAAAAGTCAGTTTTCACTATCATGACTCTGGTGAATGTGCAGTATGAAATATAAACATAATATTTCATAGATTTTAGAAAAATACAAAATCTCATTTGGCAGTTGTGACTTCTGGATACCATAAACTTATCATACTTATCGTTGTCAGAATAGGATATATGTGTGTGTGTGTGTGTGTGTGTGTGTGTGTGTGTATGCGTGTGTGTGTGTGTGTTCGATCCATGCATTCCTCTTATCTCAGTGATTCAGAAAATGTGTTGGCAGCACCGAGGTGTGTTGGTACATTAAGTCAGTTGAATAGAGTTATAAATATATCCATACTTATGTATTCATATTCATATTCATATTCCTCCTGTTGCTCTGCAGAAAGCTGCTCTGCCTCTTCCTGCTCTTCCTCTGCTATTTCATATATTATTATTATTATTATTATTACTATAATTATTATAATTCTGGTCTCTGGTGTTCTGGCTGGTCGCTTGTCCATCTGTGTTTAGATTATTCCATCCATGCATGCGTTTATTAGTTCATTCTTTCATTCATCCACCAAGTCATTCATTCGTTCATTCATTCATTCATTCATTAATTCATTCATTCATTCATTTGTTGATTCAGATACCAACGCCATCAGTAATGGGGTCATCCATTCATCCATTAATTCACCAAGTCAATATTCATTCATTCATTCATTCATTCATTCATTCATTTGTTGATTCAGATACCAACGCCATCAGTAATGGGGTCATCCATTCATCCATTAATTCACCAAGTCAATATTCATTCATTTAACCATTTATTCATCCCTCAGGTCATTCATTCATTCATTCATCATCTAAGTCATTCATTCATCCATTGGGTCATTCATTCATTCATTCATTCACCAGGGCACTATACATTCAAATAACCATTTATTCATCCCTCAGGTCATTCATTCATTCATTCATCATCTAAGTCATTCATTCATTCATTCATTCATTCATCCATTGGGTTATTTATTCATTCCTTCACTACATCATTCATTCATTAATTCATCATCCAAGTCATTGATTGATTGATTGATTGATTGATTGATTGAATGATTGATTGATTGATTGATTGATTCATGCTTAATTCCATCCAAATCTCCTTCATTCATTCATAATTATTTTGTCTATTTATGTCCCTTCATCCATCCATTCATCACCCCCCGCCCCTCCCCTCTCCCTCTATTCATCTAACCGCTGTATTCATTGTTTCCTTTGTCTTCTCCTGTCAGTAAAGTGGTTTCCTCTCATAATACTCACTCTGTCCGGCTCCACCCTTGTTGTCTGAGGCGGGCGGGGCAGGCGGGGCGGGCGGGGCGGGCGGGGCAGGCGGGGCGGGCGGGGCGGGCGGGGCGGGCGGGGCGGACGGGGCGGACGGGGCGGACGGGGCGGGTGGGGTTTGGTTACCAGGTCGTTTCAGGCCGGTAGTTGTAGGTGTGGCCTCCAAACCACCAGATTAGCTTCCAGGGAAATGCCAGGGTAATTTAATGAGAGAGCTATTATCAGCCCACACTAAGAATTATTTAGGTTACAGTTTACTTCACACCTTAGTTTACACCTGGCCTCTTTCCAGTGAGATAACCTGTGTGTTAGCCTATGGAGAAGAATTGGAAGCACACCTACACTGTGTTAATGAAAATCACCCAAATGCATAATGTGCTTAAGTGCGTAAGTTATGCAATGTAGGTTAAACTGTCATTGAGTATTACAGTAACACAGCATTACCAAGGGCAGGAAGCTTGGTGGTCCAGGAACCAACCAGCTTATGGTCACAAGTCGGGTTAGACAGATATATTGGGTCAATATTGGCCTTTTATTAAAAATCAGATATCCTCATGTATTTTTATATCAGATATCTGGCCACAGAAATCACCCCAGTGTGCTGTGGGAGGATTTTACTCAACAATGAAACCTGCTTCACCTGCTTTAAAGAAGCTGCTAACCCTAAAACGATTTCATGGGTTTCAATGGAGAGTTTTAGTGTCCCATGATGCTCTAAACGCTGTTTCAGAGGCTTTTGCACCCTGACAAGAAGAAAATTATGGGGGAAACACTCAATCCTTGCCTTTTTTTCTGCATGAAAATAGCCAACTTTTCAAGAATTTGAATATTGTCACAAAATATCAGCTATTGGCAGTTTGAATCTAAACTCCAGATTGGTCGAACCCCAGTCTGCCTCTCTGCCAGACTCAATGTCACTCTGAACCAGACTGGTCTTGCTGGTTGTACAAATTGATTTACATGAATAGCGTCAGTTACAATGATCCTGACTCCTCCTTGTTCATGCACTTGAGCACTTTGCAGAAGAAACACAGGCAGAAACAAACACCGGTCCAAACCACAGCTGAGCGTCAGGCGGAGGTGGGAGCCAACAGCGGCTCAGATAAAAAGGATTTTGTTTGAGCGCTAATGCTAATATCATAACATGACAGAGCATTGCAGGGCAGAGCTTAACTTCAATATAAGACAACAACATAACAGCATAGCATTGCATAACTTAATGTAACATAACAACATAACATAACTCAACATAAGGGGACCTTTATTTCCATGAATGAAGGCGTACTTGGCCAACAGGTTTTTGGTAATTTCATGACCAGAGGGGTTGGATTAGGAGGAATGCATTATCAGTTAGTGAGGTAGGGGTTGGTGTCAATCATGGCCAGTCAAACAAGCTCCTCCCCTTCCCTTTAAAAGCAGCGTGCTTCCTGCCACAGCACACTGACAGTGACGAGGATGAGGAGTCCAGACGCCAAAAAAAGCTTCTCCCAAGACAAAACAATGTTCCTGAGGCATGAATATACAGCACTCCACTTATTAATATACAGCACCCCAAATATGACTATACAGCATGTCAGCACCCTAAATATGAATATACAGCACCCCAAATATGACTATACAGCATGTCAGCACCCTAAATATGAATATACAGCATCCCAAATATGCCACAAATGGCAGATAATGTCCCTTTTTAAGTTGAATTCACGTTTCTGGAGATACTGAAAGCCCACTCACCATGTTTTCCATGTGTGATGATGTGCATCAAGTTTTATGTTGGAAGATGATTCCACTATAACAACATGTGCAGATGCAACTAACATTGTTGTAAAATTAAATGTTAGTTGTTAGTAAAATGTTAGTAAAATTTAATTAGTTTACATCATTTTGTTGGTTTCCTACAGAGCCCCTAAAGTCCCGAAAGGTGATATTTTTTTAACTTGTGCGCACAAGATAAAAAAATATCACCTTTTGGGACTTTAGGGGCTCCGTAGTTTCCTTACAGTAGTTTATTTTACTCAGTTAGTCATTCATTTAAGATTTTATATCAAAGTGAAATAGGTAAACAACAGACATAAAGGGGTTTGTGTGATTTTGGAGGTCTATGTTGCCACAAAACAAATCAGAAAAGTCAAATATTTGTGAATTTATCTCTCTGAAAATCCACCAGCCAGACAGAAGTGAGCTTTGCACCCAAATTTAAGAAAACAAAAAGTCTGGCTTTACTTTAATATGGAGGGATGAGACTCACAAACTAAGAAAGGCTGAAATGGATTATACACACACTACTAGGCATTTAAAATGGACTGGAGTCTATGTGGTGTTTTGTTCCTAATAACATTTTTTAAGAAGCTTGGAGGCCTCCGTCTTTAATGAAATGTAAAAGTTACCAGTTAAGCTGTCAAGGTTTCTTCAGCAAACTATATTCAACTTTTCCCTTCACAAAACTCCTATATGGAACAACAGTGATATAACCGTCAGAGATAAATCATTATTCTTCCTCAGCTGGCATGAGAAAAATGTTAGCTTTCTTCTACATTTGCTGGATGAGGAGGGTAAATGTGTTATTTTATGAACATTTTATGACGTTATATGAGTTCCACATCTGCTTTAGGGAATTCAAATATGTGATAAAAAATAGTCAAATATGGTCTGATTCAGCTGATACAAAAATCTTGTGAGTTTTGGGACACACACGGCTGTTCTCTCCAAAACTGAACAGAGCGTATAAATCCTGTAACAATAAGAATATTAGACCGGTAATCCTTTCACACAACAAGATCTCTGCTAGACGGAAAATCTTCTGGGATTCGTTCGTCTCTGACAGAAACCGGAGAGTAAAGCGTGGCTGATGTTTTACGAGAGCTGTGTTGCCAATAAATCCAAAAGGTTTTCATGCAGAAGATATTTCCTTGTAACCTCACGGTCTAATATACTGTGATACTGATGATGTCTCCCCCCCCTTTTTTGGAAAAAATGATGAAAATTGGATGCACATATTTTATTCCTGTGTGGTTGTCTGTGACTTCCTCATCTCTTTGATTTCATAAATACTTCATACTGCTTTGTGCTCAAAGATAGACTGCAATCTTTACTATTGCAATGCAGATAGGTCCATTGCAACATGTGTTAACTTTTCTTTTTTTCCCCCTTGCTTATACACACTTCCCATTCATTTTCTCCATGGACATTTCAGAAAATCCCAATATAAAGAGTTTTACACTTTGAGTCAAACCAACCAGCTACCAGCTGAATCATGAGCTTATAACAACAGATTCATAAAATACATATATGGAAAAAAAAAAGGCAAAGGTAGACTGTGTACACAATGAGGGAATGAACAATTTATCCCATAAAGCATCAGGAGTGATGTCATCGATTCCCTTTCCCTTGTTTTCAACAGCGACACTAAATATATTAAATAATATAATGTATAATATAATATTGATTACTGATTACATTTTTTTTACTGAGTTTTAATTCTCCTTATTATTAAATAAGACATTGTGTCTGACAGCATTAGTTGCTAATGTTACTTCGCTGTGGTTTGAAACTGTTTGGAACGGGCAATGTTTCTATGGTAACGGTGATCACTCTGATTGGTGGGAACCCGCTAAAGCTTGTGGGTAATGTAGTATTTCACAAAGAACTTGATTTGTTAACAACAAAGCTGAAACTAGAGTGACTGATGGCTTCTACAGGAACACAGTTGTAATACATCTGATAGCTTAAGTCTACCTTATACCATTTAAATGTTTAAGAGCAATAAACAAAAATGGCTTCAGCCTCTCTCCGTTTTCTTATCCCTGCATATTAAATCAAAAACATTACCTGTGGATTTATTGGAAGAATGAGCTGGTCCCATAAAGAGCTGCTGCTATAAAACAGATGAACATGCTAACCAGCTAACCGGCCGATCCTCCAGTTAGCTGCAGGTAGGAACTCGTCTGCTCGCTGTTTCACCTTCGTCTAATGTTACGCTCAGTCGGTGTTAGTCTGTGTGCAGTACTTGAAATGCTACTGCAGGAATATTTGCATAAGTTTTCACCCTGTAGGCGGACAGACGAGTTTGTTTCAAGAAGTTTATCCAACAGAGGTGATCTGGGTGGGGGCTGGGGTCTTTCAAGCCAGTCAGAGATACAAGAATAACAGTCAAAATAATACCCACATTGCCTCCAAAATACAAGTGTAAAATTCCTCACTTTAAAAATTAAATGCATAGCTGTTTTGTGGGTTTTTTGATAAAGAGTCACAGGAGGGAGAGATGAACGATGTCTCGACAGTCCCAGGTTGGAATCGAACTCGGGACGTTACAGTTACAGTTACATGGAGAACACTCTATCTGCCTGAACCACCAGGGCAACTTCCTGTTGCTGGAAAACAAGCACGTCATTTGTGGTGCAACCTATGTGACTCTGTGAAACTAAATGCAAATGTAGAGTTCACCAATGCAGGGATTTGAACATAGAACTCCAACATGAAAGCCTACTGTGTTATCAAGTGAGCTACGGGTCACTTTGGATCTGTGTGAAACTTATAGGTGTCATATCAATCACATCAAAATATTGTGATCATTGGAATAATTACATTAAACATGAAGTCAATCTGTATGTATGGTATCCTGTACCTATATGGCTCTGAATATCTGTGCTGTAAATGTGTAAACAGCATTTGCATGTTCATTTAGTACAGGTTCCTCCTTAAATAAGTTTCACTTTGTCGTTGGTACTTGTCGTTCCTCAGACAGCGGCTCCTCGTGCTCAGAGGCAGTGTGGAGGGTAACAGCCTCGCCTCTGGAGTCACATGTGGGCCGGGACACCTGGGATCAAATCCCACTTGAGACCAGCAGCAAGGTGAGTCCTGAGACAAGGTAAGGCTTCAGACAAGGTGAGTCCACAGACCAGGTGACTGACTAAAACAGTGTTAACCCAAATGACATGACAGTGTGTGACACCTCTGATTTCAAATGAAACATGGGTCACAAACAACAAAATCTACAACAACTCTCACATCTAAAACATCTCTGACAACGCAATGGAAAAACATAAACTCATAAAAAGAAAAACCTCTAATATCTAAAAAACATCTCTCAAAATGCAACAGAAAAGCACATAAAAGGCCATGTACTCAAACTAAAATGATGAAAACAATGACATGTCAACACAACACTAAACCCAAAACCAAAATGACATCATGATGTCTCAAAAATCAAAGGGGTGCTGCACCACAACATAATAAAAGGTGAAACACGCAAATGTCAATAAAAATGTCACTTTAAGTTATGATAAGTCATGTTTCTACATCAGGATACTTGTCTTGACAACATATATCATCATTGTGCTATGGCCAAACTGAATTACAAAGTTCCTATTTAGTTTAATAGAAATCTGATTTATTGCTGTAATTTGAGTACTTTGAAATACAAAAATACTGCTTCCAAAAGTATCGTAAGTTATTATCTGAACTCCAGCTCCAACTCCAACCCCAAAGTAATTAAATACGGATTTCAAATACATTTAATTTACTTTTCAAACGATTTAAAACATACACTACAGTGGAGTCAGTAGCTGTGAGGGGATTCTGTGGGGATAAGGGGAGATATGTTTGATATATTTTATTTTTGAATTCACTGCTATGAAACGGAGCTCATCTGTGTGCACAGCAGTGTTTTAATGTCATTACAGACAGCAGCCTCGGCTCTGCGGCGTTTAGCTTTGGGAAAGAGTCGTTCATGTTGACACGTTATTGATTCCTCTGTCCCGCGGCCGGAGGAGGAACGGCTTAATGGGAATTCTTCTATTGACTTTTGAATTTTGATGTTCGGTAATGGAACGTCTCACAACAAAAATGTCAACAAAAAAAAACACCTTAAAAACTGACCGGCTCCCACATCTACTGACACACATGCACACACATCAATAACACTGGGAATACCAAGCATCAGTACTGGCCGCCCATTTAACCACAGTCTACAGTCAGACTCTTTTCCAGCTGTCTTCCAGCTCCTAAACGTTCATACATGGTGACAATATTATTTCTGATTTCTCCTAACAATACTGATTTGGAATTCATTTCATTACCACACACTCAGGCCAGTGGAATTAATTGCAGCAGAGATATAAAAAAAAAAATAAAAAAAATCACATAAACTAAAGTGCAACGATGAATTTACACACAATAGATGGACAATAAAAAGTACAACAGTGCTATGCATATATGAAGAGTATAATGAAAAAGAAATGCTGGATATAAGTGAATAAGTGAGTGGGGATGTAAATAAAGCAATCAACTAATCAATCAAAAACAAACAAATAGATATAAGCGGCCATGAAAGGGGTTCAAGCCTTTTCTGAATGGTACTGACGTCACAAAAAAAGTGTTTGTTGTTCTGAGGACATTGTCCAAATATATTAATTAATATATCTTAATATATCTGCCAAGTTTCGTGATCATTGAACAAACGGGTGTGGACTTACGGCCATTTTTGTGTTAGGCCACGCCCACTTTTGCCATTTGTGGCGCCCCCTTGTGGTCGAATTGCACAAAATTCGGTACGCATGTTAGAAATGCCATTCCAGACAAGGCTGAGAAGTTTGGGACTGATTTTGCAAATGGACTTTGATTTACCGGCTATTACATGGTTATTACACCATAGGCCCCGCCCACTTTCACCAATGATGACAAAACTTCTGGTTTTGACTAGTACAGCCTTCCTGAACATGTGTACCAAATTTCACGCAATTTCGTCATCTGGATTAGGAGATACAGTTTTTTGGCATTTGTGGCGCCCCCTACTGTTCAATCTTTAAACAGATTTGCACACATGGTCACTGATGATATCTGAACATGTTCACCAAGTTTCATGATGATTGGACAATCGGTCATAAAGTTATAACAATTTAGCTGACAGGCCACGCCACGCTCTCACAAATTAAAAAATTAATATTTTCAAAACTAAAGTAGATATCAAAAATCCGAAAAGACAACTTGTACGCATGTTAGAAATGCCATTCCAGACAAGGCTGAGAAGTTTGGGACTGATTTTGCAAATGGACTTTGATTTACCGGCTATTACATGGTTATTACACCATAGGCCCCGCCCACTTTCACCAATGATGACAAAACTTCTGGTTTTGACTAGTACAGCCTTCCTGAACATGTATACCAAATTTCACGCAATTTCGTCATCTGGATTAGGAGATACAGTTTTTTGGCATTTGTGGCGCCCCCTACTGTTCAATCTTTAAACAGATTTACACACATGGTCACTGATGATATCTGAACATGTTCACGAAGTTTCATGATGATTGGACAATCGGTCATAAAGTTATAACAATTTAGCTGACAGGCCACGCCCTCTCACAAATTTTAAAATGTATGTTTTCAAAACTAAAGTAGATATCAAAAATCCAAAAAGACAACTTGTAGAGCTTGGTCCATAGATGCTACTGATCGATGTTGGTGGTGATCAGTCAAACAGTGTAGGACATGTTAAAAATGTGTTTTTCAAAACTTTCAAAATATCTCAAAAACTTTCCAGGCTGACCTTGAGGGTCCTTGAGGCAGAGTTGTAGAGTATGGTCAGCTGGACATGTGTACCAAGTTTCATGAAAATCGGACCAACAGTGTGGAAGTTATAGCCTTTAAAGTAAAAACTTTAATTATAGCGCCCCCTTCAGGCCGATTGGGTAAATATTACTTGACCTAGTAATGGTCACCAATATCTGTCATTGGGCCAAATTCCATGTCTCTACGATGTACCAGCTCACGGCAATTTGTGCCAAGGCAGAAGAACAATAATAAACCGGCACAAAAACAATAAATAGGGTTTCAGCCCCACAGGCATGAACCCCTAATAATGAGAAGAAAGAAGTTACTATTGAATTAAAGTTTTTAATTCAACATCTCTCAAATATAGAAGCTCTAGAGTGTTAGTGTTATCATTTTGTCAAAAAAGCACTTAAGTTACCGACCATCTATTAAAAACTGCCATGACATGTTTCCCTTTTGTGCTTTCAACCAGTGTGTAAAACTGTCAGTCATCTTACTCTTCATATATGAACAAAATCACATAGATATGAGGTGACACTTTATTCATCCTTGGAGGGAAATTGTCTTTTCTCTGTCCCTCGCCACAGGGAGGTCAGAGGTCAGAGGTCAGCTACAGTACAACTGCAGCCGGTAGGGATTCAGTCTCTTGCCCAACGGCTGAAACTCATTTCAGGAGAGAGAGTAAACTCCC
>NC_136012.1:26083706-26101206 GCF_048128805.1 Centroberyx gerrardi
ATGTGAAGTGCTCTACATACAAAACACAATGCCGTAGGAGAAAAACAGGAAGAAAAAAAAAGTCTTCTGTAAAAAAGAAAAAAAAAATAAGGATAAAAAATGAGGCTGCATCCTGCCTCCTGATTGGGTCGGACACCTCATCTGCATCACAAGCCGTGTTCACACAGACTGGTCGTCTCTCAGTTCTGCAGAAGAGCTAAAAACATGATGTGATTGGTTATGGTACACGAATATTTCTATTTTTCAATATGAAATGACACATTGCTGTAACATTGGCCAACCATCACTGAGTGCGTTTGCGAACTAGTTTCCTAAAGTGGTTTCAAAGTAATTATAAGTCAGATTACATTATGATTGGGTCAGTGGTTGTAGAGACAGTTTTTGTACTTAGCCACGCAGTTTCTTAAGTTCATCAGTTGTTTATCGGATTTGTCTGGTTTATAAAACATTTCTGTATCTAGGTCTGTTTGAGCTATGCACCAATCTTGGTGTTGACAGGTCAAAATTTTTAAAAGCCTTCTTGAAAAAACTATTTTTAAAAAAAGTCAAAATGGGGCGTCCTGGTGGCTCAGTTGCTCAGGTGAGTACAAGTGGGTTTTAATCCGGTCTGGGACCTTTGCTGCATGTCATCCCCCGCTCTTTCCTGTCTGTCTCCACTGTTAGCTATTAAAAAAACCACCAAAAGTCAAAATGGCAGTAAATCCAATATGGTGGACTGTGGGTGGTCCCATTCGCAAAGTTTTGGAGCACAACTGCATATCTGTACCGAGTCTCGTGTCACTTGGACGTTCTGGTCTTTTTATAGCATAACTCTAAAAATTTTCCATCACACTAATCAATTCTGACCAAAATCCTTTATCGGTATGGTGGAAAAAGACGGGAAAATGGGGTTTGGGGCAAAAATGGCTGAATGGCTTTAATGCTGAAAAATTTGGACACTTAATTATAGCGCCACCATCTGGCCAACAGTGGTTGGCCTTGCTTGAATAATGGATCATCACAGGAACCTGCTTACCAAATTCGGTGCTGTGGGACTTTTCAGAGCTGTGAACAGTTTTTGAGGAGAAATATACACAAAGAAAGAAACAATCCAAACAAATACAATAGGGTTACAATGAGGCTTCAAACCCTAATGATGGTGACTATAACTACCTGTTATAGAAAAACTGTTTATCACACACTTGGGGTTCAGTTTATTTAACACAGACACATAAAAACACTGATAAAATGTTAAAATGCTCCAAAGCACATTACAATCAAGAGACAGTAACTGTAAAACACCATTAAAATAATAAATAACAACCACAATATAAAATAAAACCACCATAAAGTAAAACCAGGAAAACAAACTAGTAAAAGCAACATCAAAGGCTGGATGAAAGCAGCTATTTAAAATATTAAATTGTGGCATGAAAGCAAAGTCATTAAAAGTGTTTTTAGGAGTGATTTGACAGGAATTATTTTCTCTAATGCTATACTATAACTCTAATATATTGTGAGCCTATAGCATATTTACTATTAGATGGAACATGAATCCATTTATCCTCCTCCTGTCAGCGTTGGGTTGCACTCTACCCATTAATGGAAAAACCTGCCCTTATAACACTTTGACACCATTAAAAAACAGTTATTGGCAATCTAGGCTACCTTGCATTTCCCATGTAGTAGTTTAGTGTATTTTTCTTCTGCAGCTACAATGGAGTCTGATATCAGAAAATGTTTCAGGATCTAAAACATCAGCGGTAAACGTCAGGTTTTGGTGTCAGTCCCTCAGAATCAAAGAGCGAGGGCTTCTTTCTAGAGCCGCCATTTTGCACAGAGAGACGTTCAACAATCATACAGGGAGAAATCCATCGTAGAAGAGGAGAGAGACCAGTTTCTCCACCCACAGGAGCAGGAGAGAGACCAGAATGCACTGCAGCAGAGAGACAGGTTGGGGTTTGAGTAAGTTACACGGCTGTGATCATAGACATTGTTTATGAACTACTTGTTAGTTGATTCTATTTATACGCCCATAACGACCTTTGATTGAAAGAAACAGGTTCACTCCCTTCTCTGAGGGTCATTGAAAGGCATCTCGTTTTTTACTGCATGCTTGCTGAACTGCTGCAGCAAATCAAGTTCTTTCTCACTTTGCGTCCATCAGAAGTTAGTTAGAAGGAACGGTCAGCTGTTTTATGTTACATTATGCTTATTTGGTTCCACTGTATAACATGACAGAAAGACCTGTCTGTAGTACTAATGCAGGAGAGATGCTCGAGGGGAGTTTCCTGCATGGCTTCACTGTGCGATCATCCTCTGGCTGCAGGGAATCATTCAGACAGGCAGAGTGACTCAGTGAAGCTCAGTGAAGGTAGAAGCAATTGGATTTTCTATTATCTTCTCCACTATGCCTGAAGCTCATCATCTGCCATTAGTGTTTTACTGTTTCTAATGCAGTGGAGCCAGGAGGAAAACATAATGTAAACATCAACTTTGTCCCATTTATCCCTGCAGTCTCTCTCTTTATCTGTCTGTCTGCAATGCATTATTGATCTGTGTCTGTCTGCTTGTCTGTCTATCTATCTATCTATCTATCTATCTATCTATCTTACTATCTATCTATCTACCCGTGTCTGTGTGCATGACTGTGCAACCCTTTGCCTTTCTTTGCCTGTGTGTGTGTGTGTGTGTGTGTGTGTGTGTTTACACTCTAATCAATATTCCACGTAGGTTCAAGACGAGCGGCTACACAACAGCGACCCGACTCACGTTCCTCGCCTCTGACAGCTGCTTCCAAGCAAACAATGGAATATGGATCAGTAGCTGCTGCAGGGCGCAGTGTGTCGACTCAGACTGCACTAATACCCAGGAAGGTGTTTTTTACCGTGATTTTGGGGTTTGACAGTGATGCAACACCAGCACCAAAGGGCCTGTAATCTCAGCAAAGGATGCCTTCAGTGATATTATGGCTTTTATACAGCGGTTATCAAAGGTGTGGATCATCTGGAAGGTTTTCTTCGATGTAGCATGCATACACAAGAGTAAAAACCAGGGGAAAGCAAGAAACTTTGTTAACTAGTTCCCTGTTTGCCATGTTAGTTGGCAAAAATCTTCATCTTAAGTCTATTATTGTGAAGAAATCTGCCAAAGGGGTGGATGGGCATTTCAAGCAAAAATACTATTTGATATTCACTGGGAACTATTCGACCATTCTTCGAAGATCCCCCCCCCCAACCCCCCCGCACAGATGGTGCGAACTAGGCTAGCCATATTGACGTTAGCTAGCCAGGCCAACTAGCAAGCTAGGCGGAAGTTAGCATGGAGCTAGCTAGCTAAGCCAGCTACCTAGTCCGACTAAATAGCTATGGTTTGCCCTGAACCGAGAGCGGTAAAACGAGAGAAGGACCGGTTCAGGGCTAATCAAGCCATAGCTATTTACTACTAGCAAGCTATATAGGCGGACATTAGCATAGAGCTAGCTAGCTAAGCCAGCTACCTAGTCCGATTAGCCCCGATAGAGGCGCCGGTAAAAACAAGGGGAAATGTACTTTATAAGACAAGACGATATTTGAAAATTCGAAAATCATGACCCATCTCTACTTGTTTCCAATACAAATCAACTTGTTTCAAGAATTTTGTAGAATCAAGTGTCATTTTCTTGATAGTAGTGCAGTGATCTGCCTTATTCTGACTTGTTTCAAAATACTGACACTAATTTCTAGAAAATTCCTGAAACAAGTGAAGCTGCATTGGAAACAGGTGGTGTTATCGCACCTCATTGGCAGATTTTTTCTCTTGGTTAAAGAAAAATAAGATCTGAATATGGCTGAATATGAGACTAAATTGACTTTTTTTGTGGTTGATTGCAGCCGTTTCAGCTTGCGATCCCAAAAATGAAGCAATATCTACTTGCAACCCCCTGTAGCAGCCATAAAACCTCTCACTGACTGAACTCTCACTTGATTAATCATCCAAGAGGCTGAAAATATCCATTACTTCAGTGAAAAAACAGTTATCATAAACATTAAAAACCTAATAAGGAATTTGTTTATCAGTAATATATTTTCTCAGGCTCCATAAATCATCTCGCAACCCTTTCAAAATAAACTGTCAGCCCTGCGGCGGGCGCCGAACCCCCCGGGTGAGATCTGCTGCAGTAAAACCCAGACAGGTTGATGGGAATTATCAGCACAGTTGGAAAGCATCTCTGACCATTCAGATTGCTTGGCTGAAACTCCATTTTGTTTTGAAAACAATTCAGAAGCGACCTCGACGACGGCTGCTTCACACAGAGAAGGAGAGCGTTGAGCGATGTCTGTTGTTTTTTTTTTTTGTCCATTTCTGCACCTCTGTCTCTCTGCTGGGGGTTGAATCCATTTTCTGATTTTCTAAATGTTTGTTTTTGGCTCATTTGCTCCACTTCTCTCTCTTCCTTGGTGTCCCGTCACTTTCTTTCCTTCCCTCCTTTCCTGCTTCCTCCCCCAGCCCATCCCATCCTTCCGGTGTTTTATGATGCTACTGATGCCATAATGTTGTCGTCTTGTGTTTCATGGAGCTTGGCATGTGTACTGCAGTAGTATGTTGGGTCACCATACTGCAGCGTTGTGGAATGTTTGGTCATATATTGGGTATAAATAGCTTTTGGACCCCTTCCAACCCCAGTGCATCTCTTGACCCTGCTGTGTCCCAATCTACACCTTATATAGAGTCACTTCTTTTCACAAAGCGCCGTGAATATACAGGAGTTTGTCTTGGTGTGGAGACAAATCGAGAACTCATATAGTGGCATAAGTTTATAATAGCAAACATGGTACAGGAATAACAGGACTGCAGATGCAATGCAAAGCGATAGAACAAGACATACAGTACTTATTAATGGAGGAGACCCCATCAAAACCACCTTAACCCTAATCCTTAAAGGTCCCATATTCTCCACTTTCCAGTGTTTTATTTTATGTCTTGAGGTCCATTCAAAGCTGTGTGTGTGGTGTCATGTACCAAAAACACTCTCAATCCATTTTTACACGTTCATTTTCCAGCATCTCTCTGAGCTTTACCAAGAACAGGCTGTTTCTGTCGCCGTGTCTTTAAGGCTCATTAATATTAACGACCCCTCTGTTCTGATTGGCTAACCGTTTCAAGAGTGAAACGTGAGCTACAGGTAGGGAAAACTCTCTGGTTAATAAACAATGACAACCGCTCAACCGCTTTGAAAAAAACACTTTGTTAGTCTATTATTTCTTACAAAAATGCTAATGAGCGAACCTTTGTGACGCCACAAAGTTACGGAAGTCCAAACGGCTCGTTTAGAGGCTCGCTTTTCTAATATGGATTGTGTGGATTTAGTTGGCGACCGTGTGTTTTGATACTTTCACCATGTTTAGATAGACCATCCAACTCCTTTATCATCACAGAGGCAAGGGGAGTCCTGCTTTACACCATATGGGACCTTTAATGTAAAATTCAGGGACACAGGAACTTTCTATTAATAACTCATTAATAACCCTGTAAACCATGCATAAAAGGCATGAGAAATCCCTTAATTACTAGTGTCTCCACGAATCAACCCATGAATAAATCCCTTAAAGTCGAGATGAAACGGCATTTCGAGAGTATCTAACTTCCGTATCGTGACGTATTTCCGAGTGAAACAGGAAAGACAGGCGGGACATAACGTTGGGAGGAATTTGATTTGAACGTTGAAAAGTGGGTGTGTCATAACACCCGAAGACACACCGAAGTACCGTGCTGTTGCTAGCTAGCTAACTAATGAATCTTAGCCTCTTAGCTCTGTGCGCTAAAAGTTGAAGATTGATTGATGGGTGGATGTCATGATATTATTGGTTGAAATTAGTTACGGGCATGCTTACGTAAGCACACGGCATATTTTGTTTTACAGGAAGAAAACATGATTGAATTTTGATATAAGAATACAATGAAATTGATTTTTGGTATTTTTTTGGGCATATATTGTTAAATAGGTGCACAATATGACCGGGGATGTGATCTAAAAGGGTTAAAAAGGCATTTTTCATTTCATCTCATCTTTAAACACCCATGATACTAACCCTTCTTTTTTAAAGCTGTGTTATTTTTAATGGATAATTAATGTTTATGTAATGGAGATATTAAGGACATTTAAGGGAAAAAATTAAGGGGGGCCCAAAGCTGCGTCTCTAACCTCCAGGCTCCTGCTGCCCCCGGCGCCTGTTGAGAACGACAGTTTGAAGGTTATTTTTTTTAAGATGTGTCTGTTTTATCAGGAATATTCATAAGGTGAAGAGTCATCTTTTCAAGAAGTAGGTTATCTCCTGTCACCCTCTCCCATATCTCTTCTATCCTCATTCTAATGCACTCTTATCTTAAAGTTATAAAAGCCCTTCTAACTCTATCCTCAACTCGTTTTCCTTAGTTCTTTTCCTAGTACTTCTCTTCTTCATGATCGTTTTTGGGTTACAGGAATATCGACAGTGCTGCAGCTCTGACCCGTATACTCCTTACTATTGGTTGTAATTTTTGCTGAAATGCAGTTAAAACTATTTCTGTCCGAGGTGTGACTGAGTTCACGTCCCTCTGCAGCCCGTCTCAGTTTTCACAACGCTACACGTCTGTCCTTATTTCTCTCTTTGCGAGGTGTGAAACAATCTCTGTATCACAAGTCGCTCCTCCTATCAAACCCCAGTATGGGACTAAGAGCTGGTTTCCTGATATGGTAGGCGGTCAAGTCATATTACAAGATTACACTGTTTGATTTTGGTTTTACATATTGTATGTTGGACTTTTTCATTGTAAGAGGGCGTTGTTGAGGATGTAGCATTTACGTAGCAGGCCTTGCTAAGTGTATGTTAGCAGCAACAGTAGTTAAGTTGTACAAGTGATTTGATTTTTATTTTCAGTTTTTTTGTAACTTGAAAATACAGCAATACGACTGTTGTTTTGTGTGGTTTTGTGTGTAAATGTTCAGCTTGGTTACCGTGTCGGCTGTCTTGTTAGCCAAGATGCTAACAGCTAGAAAGCATGTAGCTAGCACTAAACGAAGATAGTTTTCTCTTGTTAACCTCTCTCTTGTTCCTCTCTTCCTTCTATCCACCTTTCCTCTTTATCTCTTTCTGTTTCTTGCTTTCTTTCTGTGTGTGTGTGTGTGTGTGTGTGTGTGTGTGTGTGTGTGTGTGTGTAGGTGTGTGTGTGTGTGTGTGTTAGGTGTGTGTGTGTGTGTGTGTGTGTGTGTTAGGTGTGCTGGCAGCAGGGGTTTGTTTCCACTGCAGGGACACGGAGGAGAGGCTCAACGCTCTGAACCAAGAGCCAGACAGACGAGCTAAACCTGGACCAGAAAAAGAAAAGAGAGAGAGAGAGAGGGAGAGAGAGAGCGAGAGGAAAGGGAGAAGAAGAAAAGGAGAAAGAGGGAAACAGAGAGAGAAAGAGAAGGAAATAGAGTTAGAGAAAGGGGTGAAGAGCAGATAGAGAAAATGAAAGGGAGAGCAAAGTGAGAGAGAGGGGGACAGAGGAAGAGAGAATGAAAGGAGAGAGAGCAAAGAGAGGGAAAGAAAAAGAGAAAGAGAGAGAGCAGAGTGAAAGAGCATAGAAAGAGAGAGAAAGAGGGAAAGGGAGAGAGATTAAAAAAAGGGAGAGTGAGAAAGAGAGAGAGTAGAAAGAGAGCATGGCAGGGGACAGTGACGGCAGAGAGAGAGAGAAGGAGAGAGGGAAAGGGAGAGAGCAGAGTGACAGAGGATAAAAAGAGAGAGCATAGAAAGAGAGAAAGAGAGCGAGTGAGCATAGAGAGGGAGAGAGAGAGCAAAAAGAGAGAGGGAAAGAGAGCAAAGAAAGAGAGCAGAGCGAGAGAGAGAGAAAGAGAGAGAGTATCTGAGTCATGTGACAGAGCAGCACGTGTCGGCCGGCGGTGTCAGCTCTCTCCTCTCTCTCTCTCCCCCTCTCTCTCTCGCTCTCTCTCTTCTTCCACTCAGATACAAGAGGTCCTCTCAGCCAATCAGGACGCAGCGTCTCTCTATCACACTGTCTATCTGTCTCTACCTCTCTCTCTCTCTTTATAATTCCATCTCTATGTCACTCTAATCTAATCTCTCTCTCTCTTTAGTTGTCTATACATCCCTACCAACCTGTCTCTCTCTCATCTGTCTCTCTCTCCATATATATATATATATATTTCTGTCTCTCTCCATCAGTCTCTCTTTCTGGTCTGTGTGGGAAAAGCTCACACACATACACACACACACACACACACATGATGACTAGGTTAAATACACTGCATGCTAAGTCTGCCTCAGAATATAGCAGCTATACGGATGGAGAGAGAGAGGGTGAGAGACATAGAAAGACAGGAGAGAGAGAGAGAGAGAGAGAGAGAATTACATGTATTTTTCATGGATGGTCTTTCTGTGGTTGTGTGTGTATGCAAAAGTGTGGGTGTGTGTGTGTCCATGTTAACATCTGTATTGTTTAGTGTGTGTTTTTCCTTGCATGTACATATCCATGTATGTTTGCATGTGTGTGTATGCGTGGCTATGCGTGCACGTGTGTTAGCGTGTGTGTGTATGTTTACTTCCATATTGTTTGAGGGCCTATGACCAATCTGGGTTGATCGATGTATACACACACACACACACACACACACACACACACATACATGCTATGGATTAACTGGAGAGTGTTACGTGAGCGAACATGACGTAACTGGTGGATGGTTAGTGAGATGGAGGCTGTGAATGGAGCGGCTGTGGTGTGTGTGTGTGTGTGTGTGTGTGTTGGGGGGGGGGGGTTGACAGATGTGACTCCGCAGACTAATCGTTATGTTGACTGTAAACATGCCTCTGTCAGAGAGGGAAACGCCATACGCCTGGACGAGATGATGAGCCATGCAGAGTTAAGACAGATAACACCAGAGTCATTTAGAGTTAAAAACCCATTTGCTTCCGGCTGTGTCTACTTTACATTTCCCCCGTTCAACATCGCTTTTGAAATACAGACTTTACAGTGTTAAACCCAGCTTGAAATAACCTGCTAACAAAGAATTAAGAAGACGTGGATGTGACATTTAGGTTTGTAAGGCGATGTGTTTTTGAGGGAGGATTTCCAGTATTTCTAAGACTTCGATTTCTGTCAGGATCTGGCTGGATCTTGTTGAGTAAACTAATGCAACTGTCAAATAAATGGAGCTTTAGCGAAGGTTCAGTCTGGAAGTCTATCTTTTGCAGGCTGTAGTTTTACTTCTCATACCATTCTGCCATTCACATCTCTCAAGCATGCTCACTCATTATTTCCTTGCTGTCATTTCCCGGGGCCGTCAATTGAGATATCAGCTGTTCACATCAGCTGGTCACATCTATCCAATAGCATAGCGACACACCTCCGTTGTTAGCCTATCATCTTGCTGCTGTCTTTTTAAATATGTTTCTCTCTCTCCGCTTTAGTCCGTTCATGCTGCTGTTATGCACACCCCTCCACCGCCCCGTCACCGCCCGGTCTTTACAGATTCATCAGCTTCATCAGCTTCATCAGCTTCATCAGCTTCATCACTCATCAGCCTCATCAGCCTATCAGTCTCAGCAGAGTCATCAGCACCACCACCAGAGTCTGGACTCCACGGGGGGATTTATCTTGCTGCTGCTCAGGGCTGGTGCCCCTCGATTACAAAATCTCCCTGTAGAGTCTAAGCGCCAAAGACTTTCTTGTCAAGTCTTAATTTTCACTATATCATCTGTTATAATAAACAATTATCTTTACTTCATTCACTTGTCTCTCCTGATTGAAACCAGTGTAAACCCAGGTTACTGAGGGAAATCACAGATTTTCAAATCCTGTAATCAAACTAATAGTAATAGGAGTGTGTACAATTAAATATACCCAATATCTAAATTAGTTAAAGTTTTTCAATCTACATTAGTCGTTTTCATGTTTCTGCCCATCCTACACACCTGTGTTTGCTACCAGTGTGCAGTTGTCAGGATGGATGAGTTCATAATTTCCTCTTTGTTAACCAATCTGATATGCATAAAGTAAGCCTACTGCACATAATCAGCTGATAGGCCTACACTACACAGCTGTCAGGGTGGCCGAGTGGTCTAAGGCGCCAGACTCAAGGTTCACCCTTCCTCGGTGTTGAGGCTTCTGGTCTCCAAATGGAGGCGTGGGTTCAAATCCCGCTCCTGACATAAATTTTAATTTTCCACTCTCATTGGCTGTTGCTGGTCTCCATTCACATTTGAGTCATTGACCAACTCACACTACAGTAAGACGTCAAGATGTGTCCGGATTTGAGTCATGAACAACAAAATCACAAACATCTGTCAATGCTGAACAATTCTCCAACTACCTGTTCCACCAAACTCATCAATCCTATCACTTAAATTTTAAGTTAAATTGATTTCTTGACCCTGCAAACATACCCTTAGGTTTTGAAATCAAGTTTCTATGTCTGCTGGTTTCATAGTTATGGCTAAAAAATGATTAATTATGGAAATCCCAGATCACCACTAAAATCCAATCAATTTTACCTGGGACCAAAGCCGATCTGTCCACCAATTTTCATGGAAATCCGTTTGTAGCTTTTTGAGATATCCTGCTGACAGACAGACTAACAGCGGTGAAAACACAAACCTTCATAACCGTCAGAGGCAACAAACATGAAATAATAATGACCTCTTCCACCAGCCGTCCAGTTCACCTCATGCTCTCACATGCACACACAACCCAGACTGACTAAACTTTGCTAATCTGCACATGGACACTAATATAAGCTCTTCAGGCTATTTGTCTATGTAGTTGTACTTTGCACATCTGTTATTTATGCATGGCTTGCTATTCATCAACCTAGATGTACCTTGCACATCTGTGACTGTGCCAATGGCTGCCAACTATGTCAGTGTTGCAGCACTGGAACAACTCTCCGGCTCTGATCGGATATTTGTAGTGTGTTTGTGTTTAGTCTGTCATCCGGTCTTCCTTGTGCATCCACTGTACTTGGCAATATAAAACGATTTTGACTCTAGTCAATTTCACAATGCAGCCTTACTTCTGCTGTAATGGGATTTCTGTTCTCTAAATAGAGATGTGGGTTCAGCAGCATTTTTGTATTATTCCGGATGAGAGCGTTCACCAAATGAAAGAAGACAAACGTTTAAATTTGTCATATGAAGGAGTCGGCTGTCTTTGGAATTATTTTCTCCTGTTTAGGTCTTTAAGAAGAGGAAAGGAGGAAGTGTGAGTAATTCCCCATCTGATGTACATAGAGTGACTCAAACCACCACTGCCCATAGCCAGCTAACAGGAGTGCTGAGCGCAGCTGTCAGGATGGCCGAGTGGTCTAAGGCGCCCGACTCAAGGTTAATCCGTCTCCAGGGGGCTTCTGGTCTCCAAATGGAGGCTTGGGTTCAAATCCCACTCTGACAACAGTTTATCCTAAAATGCTCATCCCAAATCCTCAATTATGAATCTTAACAGCCACATCGGCCTAAGCTCTACTTGTGATTTTTACGCTGTATATTGGCCACTTTCTTGTTACTACTAAACCAGATATGACTCAAATCAAATCGATGAGTTCAGATGGCATCGTTCTCGCCTGGACAGACGAACCGAACTAGAGGAGGAAACACAGTGTTTGAATAAATCTGGAGCTCCAAACATGCTTGGTGTGTATTCAATGGAAATTCAGCATAGCAAGTGATAGAAATGTGAAGAGAAAGAGAAGAAGAGGCCTACATTTGCCCCAAGGTTTACTAACTACCGAACCAGATATGATTCCCTGTAGCCTCAGATGTCAGGATGGCCGAGCGGTCTAAGGTGCCAGACTCAAGATTAATCCTTCCTCACTAACGGGACTTCTGGTCTCCAAATGGAGGCGTGCGTTCAAATCCCTCTCCTTACAACAGTTTATCCTAAAATGCTCATCCCAAAGCCTCACTTATGAATCTTAACAGCAGCATTGGTCCAAGGTCGACTTCTGGTTTTTACATTTTATATTGGTCATTTTCATATTACTACTGAACCTGATATGATTCCCTGTAGCCACAGATGTCAGGATGGCCGAGCGGTCTAAGGCACCAGACTCATGATTAATTCTTCATTCTGTCATGGGACTTCAGGTCTCCAAATGGAGGCGTGGGTTCAAATCCCACTCCTGACAAATATGTTCTGTGTGTGTACTTCCCAACCTGATACAGTTGTTGTTACTTTACATCCTCTAGCGGTGTAAGGTGTCAGACTGAAGGTTGAAGCCTTCTACTGTTGTGGGGCTTCTGGTCTCCAAATGGACATGTGGGATCAAATCCCACACCCTGACAACTGTTTACCGTAAAATGCTCATCCCAAAGCCTCAAGTATGAATCTGAACAGCCACATTGGCCCAAGGTCTACTTCTGACTTTTACAACGTTACTACTGAACCAGACATGATTCCTTCCAGGCACAGCTGTCAGGATGGCCGAGCGGTCTAAGGCGCCAGACTGAAGATTAATCCTTCCTCACTAATCGGACTTCTGGTCTCCCAGTGGAGGGGTGGGCTCAAATCCCACTCCTGACAAATATATTTTGTATATTTCCAGTGAACTGAACAGGTAGTATAGCATCACAGTCCTGTATAAATAAAGTTTGCCAAAGTATATCGGTCTTTATCACATGACTACTGAACGGATTAACAACTTTCATGTTTTACTATGTATGTCGGCCATTTGATCTTACAACCCAACCTGATACAGATGCATGCAGTCACAGGCTAACTTTACATCCTCTAGTGGTGTAAGGTGTCAGACTAAAGGTTAAGCCTTCCACTGTTGTGAAGCTTCTGGTCTCTTAATGGAGATGTGGGATCAAATCCCTCTTCTGACAGGTTTCTTAGTTGAAATGTGGAAGAGAGAGACAGTTCTCCTTGTCTCTACTGCATAGCTCTTGAAAAGTAGTCACTGGAAGAAAGAGATTTTTTGGTGGTCCTTGCTTTATAACGTACATTTGTCATTTCAACATTGCTAAACAACATGAGAAAGATGTCCAAAAAATAGAAACAAAATCCACTGGACTTCAATGTTTCGCCACTCGTTCATTATAGAACTGATGAAGCCTCTCGGAGTGGTGAAACGTCTTCAATTCTAAGTCCAGTGGATTTTGTTTTTATTTTTCGGACATCTTACTACCTGGATGACTGAAATTAATCTACACAAACACCATGAGAACAGCTTTCCATATACACGGTTGTTATGATGATTGAATGCTCACTACTCACTAATATATGCTTTAGTAAAACAGGCCATACTTAGCTACAGAAGCTGATGTTGCATTGTGTTTTGAGATGAATCTGTTCTCTGTGGTAGTTCATGGCACTAACGCTGCCAGAATTAGAGGTTCCATTCCCTGTGTAGCTCAATAAGCAGAGCAAGACACTAACACTGGGACCACCCATGCTAAAAATGTATACACTACTGTAAAAGGCTTTGGATAAAAGCCTCCGCCAAATGGGGAGTAATGTTATTTTTTGCTTACTACTTCATTCTTGCTGCATAACATTTAGTCGTTAGTATGCAAGATGAGCTTTCTGACAAACACATCCCAACTCTCTCTCTCTCTCTCCTGTTTAGATCTGGAAGAGGAGGAATGCTTCCCTGTGTCCTAGTTTCCACAGAAAACACTTTCCGTTTCCCCTGAATGGAAATCGAGCAGCGAGGCTATGGGAATCATCTGACAGGCGCAGAGCAAATGTAGTTTTTTTTTTAGGCTTCAGCATCTCACATGAGGAAGAGCTGATCTGCGGTCAGCTTTTATCTCCCAGGTCGCTGAGGAGGAGACAGTCGGGGGGAGACGTGCCTGCTGATCCGAGATCGGTGACGCTGCTCATGGAAGCTTGAAAAACGCCGGCCTAAAGATAGAGAATAATGCCAGAGGTAAATATAGAGGCGGTGGGATGTTTCCTTGCTGCTGGTGCATGGCAACCCACCTCCCAGTTCTGGTCATTTTTTATCATCTTGAATTTAAGGTTTGCTGGTGACCTCAGCACACTCAAAACCTACCGTAAAAGCTCAACAATGTATGGTTGTCGATTTTGAATATAAGGTTGTTTTTCTTCATTTTAAAAAACGACTTTGATGATACACTTTTCATCTGAAAGCAGCGATGTGCTTGACTAAATATAGACAAAAACAGAATAGCTCATCGAAGCGCATTCTGCTCCAGTATTGATGTAGGAAAATGACATGCCTATCTCTCTTCTCTGTGTCCAGTATGGGAGAAAATGTGGTTTTCTTCTTCAGCACACTCAAAACCCACTGTACAAGCTCAAAAATGTATGGTTGTTGATTTTGAATATAAGATTGCTTTTTTAATAAATAAAAATAAAAAAATGACTGATGATGCACTTTTCATCTGAAAGCAGTGATGTACTTGACTATATATAGACAAAAAAGAGAATATCTTGTGGAGGAGCATTCGGCTCCAATGTTGATGTAAGAAAATGACTGAAGATTCACCCCTTTACATGCCTATCTCTTCTCTTCTTTGTACAGTATGGGATAAAATGTCAGATCAAACTCAATTGCAAAAGTTTTTTTTTTAGTTGTTTGAGTCCACTGGTAAATTTGACATATGCGATCCACCAACTCCCTCAACTTTTATGACTGATTCACTTTTTATTCCTGCAATTTTCTTGTCTTTTTCATGTTTTTTTTACTTGAATTTAAGGTTCAGACACGATCACTGATGTGCTGAATAAGTTCTGTGACCCCAGCACACTCAAAACCCGCCGCAAACGCTGAGGAATGCATGGTTGTCGGTTTTAAATATAAGGTTGTTTTTCTTAATTTTAAAAAAAATGACCGATGATACGCTTTTCGTCTGAAAGCAGTGATGTGCCTGACTATATATAGACAAAAACAGTGGAACGGCATTCTGCTCCAATATTTATGTAGGAAAATTACATGCCTATCTCTTCTCTTCTTTGTACAGTATGGGAGAAAACATCACATCAAACTCCACTGCAAATTCTGGCAGGTTAATGTTCAGAGGTTAATCTCACACAGCGTGAATTAAGACCTTTTTTGAGTTGAGTTCAAAATTTGGCGAACATGCGATCCACCAGGCAGCAGCTGATTGATTCACCTGCAATCCAAACCAAAATACAGTATGGAGGGATGCAAGTGCAAGGGGCAGTGCAAATCAATTTTAAAATTTGACACATAAACATAAAATATTGACACATGAAATATCTGCTGCGTGATGGACCGTATTTCTGCCGAATTTCCCAGCGGACCCCGACGATTTGGGGAAAGGTCTTAAATCAAAGAGACGAGAGCGACACACCCCTCGGTGCACTGGACGTTTTCAGGGGGTCAAACCTGTGAATTTCCAGTTTCCAGGACAGTCTCTCCCGGCCTTCCTCCCAAGGTGGCCGTCACATCATACTTCTCCTTCATTCATCTCCCTCCTCTCATGCTCCATAGGAAGCGATCTTATGAAGCTGAGTCAAACAAATCTGCTTCCATTCCCCTGTAACTTAAGCTGAGCATGATGGACTTGTTGGCGCTCTTTACTGTAATTTATCTCCTCTGGTGTTCATACCACTTAGGAACACGTGAAGAAATAGTGGAATATGAGCGGTCGGTCCAGACTTCATTTTGTTCTGCTATAGGCTGTCCAAGCATGAGGAACTGCTGGCTATCAGATGTCTCCTTAACTACCCATAATCCCTTGCGTTTTGGCGTCATTTCGGATCCTCACTCCTAACAAGCCGCACTGCAGTTTTAATTTTCAGGTGTCTTTATTAAGAACCAAACTAAAGGAGGAAATGGTCCAGAGTTTGAGTAAACCGCTCCAAAAATGCTATATAAAATACAAAAACCATCCCGAGACCAAAGTTGGGCACACAGAACACAACTTTTAGGCTGATTATAGCCACAATTCGACATTAATAATGATTTTAAAGATCAGACCAAGTCGCTGCTAGTTTGGACCTTTTTGTACAGATGATCCTGTAGTGTGTGAAGGGTTCAGGACTTTCATCTCTCCCCTCCCGATCCAATCAGGCCCATCAGGAGTATTTAAAACGTGTGATTTTTACGTCTCGATTCTTGACATCCTTCCATTGAGAAAACAGTTTAAAAAAGTTCTCTGCTCTATTATTGATAAAGACGAGTGGCAGAGGACCGGAGGACTGAGTTGATAAAAAAAGAGGAATAAAAGGTGATTAGAAAGAGGAGTTTGCTGGTTGAATTTCCGTGAAGGAATTTGAAAGCGCTCTCTTGTCTCCTCTCTTCTTCGTCTTTATCGAGAATTAAAATGGCCTCACTGTGACGGCATACAAATGAGGACATTTAAAAACACTGCACACTTCCACATATCTTGTCACCTGTGTGTGTGTGTGTGTGTGTGTGTGTGTGTGTGGAGGGGGGAGGGTATGAAGAGAATGAGGATGATGATGGTGATGATGATGGGAAAGAAGGAGGAAGAGAATGAGGGTGGAGGAGGAGGAGGAGAAGAAGATGGAGGAAGAGAAAATAGGTGACGAGAGAGGAATAAGAGGAATGGGAGGTGAAAAGGTGTAACAAAAAGAGAAGGAGCTGGTGAAGGAGAGGAAAAGGGATGATATAAGAGGAGAAGAAGAAGGTAGAGGAGGAGGAGAGAAAGGTGGTGGAGGAGAGGAAAGTGGAGGAGGAGGAGGAAGAGAAGGAAGTGGGTGAGGCAGTGGAAAAGAAGGAAGAGGTAAAGAAGGAGGGGGAAGAGGAGGAGAAGAAGAAGGTGGATGAGGAGGAGAAGAACATGGTGAGGCAGAGAAAAGGGGGGAGTAAAAGGAGGAGGAAGAGAAGGAGAAGGAGGTGGTGAGCTATAGGGATGAAGAGGAGGAGAGGAGACAGAGGAAAAGGGGGGGAAATGAAGAGTAAGAGCAGAAGAAGGCAGAAGAAGATAAAAAGAAGATGGAAGAGGAGGTGAAGAAGGAGGGTGGCTGAGAAAATGGAAGAGGAGGAAGACTGAATTCATTTTTTCTGTCTTCACCTCATCAATCTCTATCGTGACCGTCACTTCCAACACACACACACACACACACACACAGTATCTCTGTCTCAGTTTTTCTCTCTATATATCTTACAGACACACTCCTTCGCTCACATACAATATCTCACTCTTTCTCTCTCTCTTTCACACCACTCACACACATACTCTCTCAATCAAACACACTCTCTCTCTTTCTCAGATTCTCCCCCCCCCCCCCCCCCCCCCCCCAGCTAAACTAAGCTAAGCTAAGCTAGCCTCGGTCGCTACAACGCAGTGTGTGAGCCTTATTGATCGCCTGGTTTGACACAACTGGGACTGAACGTGATCCCCCTCCTCCCCCCCCTCCCTCCCTCTGATCAATCAGAGTGTGCCCTGTCTATTAAATAGGCCATCGCACTGATTGATAACTACAGACAAAACATGGCTTCCTCCAATACACATCAATAGAGGATGCTGTGTGTATCTCTGTTAGGGTTACACTGATATATGAGGTCGATATTTGGCCTTTGATTAAAAATCACATTTGATCCATTCGG
>NC_136012.1:26103706-26128706 GCF_048128805.1 Centroberyx gerrardi
ACTACAAATAAAATTAAATCTATATATTATAGCCGGAATTTTAAAAATTACAAATAAACTGGTTAACTCACTCAACCATGCTTTTGCCAGGATTAGATTTGCGTGTGTTGGATCTGGCCGCTACTGCAACATTGCTCAGCTCTGTTGAGATTTGGCTTCAAAGACACGGCCAAGGGGGGTATAGAGAGAGAGGAAGGGTGAATGGAGTAAGGAAAGGAGACAAGGGAAGGAGAGAGGAAGAAGGAGGCAAAGGAAACTCACTGAAACTCGCAGCAAAGGTGGGCTGGATCGGCATATCGCAGTATTGTCCAATCACGATCCATAGAGGACTGAGAGTCTGCAGGATTTCAGCCCAACTAAACACCTCAGCAGCTCATTTCTCTCATTAGTTCCTCTTAGTGAAATGAGTTGATCTCATGTTTAGTTGGAATGAAAACCTGTTTGCCTTCCATGGACCTGGATGATTGAACACCACTGGTATAGAAACATCAAATACTTGTGACCTCGTGGAGAAAGTTTTTTTCAGAAACACTTCCTTACAGTTTGAGATGGACTGTACGTGTGTGTGTGTGTGTGTTGTGATCAGTTAAGACACACAGCTGTTCAATTTCCCAGCTGTTTCAGGCTTTTCCCAGCTGTTTGTGATGCGTCGTTCTCGCAATGAATCTTGGGGCTTTCCGTTCGTTCTCGTCGGCCAAGTCTCCATCTGATGCTTCCTCAGCTGGCAAGTAAACGTCCAGGATCTTTATCTGTCCTCCGTCCTTGCGTTGTTTTGGAATCGTACTTTGGTTAGACATTACGTAAAATGCGTCATAAGTTCTTGGACTGTTTCTATAACAGGCGTCAAGGCGTGACGCGTCGTCCATCAGCATAGCACTGCTGATGTCGGCTTGAGCATTTTAAAGTTCTATGTGATGACCTTTTTGTGGTAAAACATTCACTTTTAATTGCTGTTAGTGTTGCCGTTTGCCTTTCCACGCTCCAACCAAACCTTCAACATAACATGAGACTCTGAACAGCCGATTCTGATAGAACACTGGAGGGAAATAGTAGTGACGCATTTTACATAACATCTGTGTTAGTAGACGCTAATGCTAACTACTGCCCCCGCTTCAGCATCACAGCTATATATTGGGTCCGTTAGGTTTTGTGAGTATTCTTTAACAGCAGACGTAGCGTTTTATCCCAAGCATCTTATGGCGCTTTTCCACCGCATAGTACCGGCTCAAATCAACTCGACTCGATTCGACTCTACTCGCTTTTGGTAGTACCACTTGGTTTTCCACTGCAGATAGTACCCCCTCAATGTGCCCTATTTCAGAAGAGGCTGAAGGCAGCAAGACAAATGACTGCTGAAAGAGAGTTTGGGAAATCCTACATCAAAACTCAGACGACGGGACGACTCGCTCAAAGGCAACGCAAGATGGTAAGCTAACCTGGTAGCTAACGTTAGCATATGTGCAGGATGTCCCGTGTCGCGCAATGACGACGATTCTCTCTGACCAATCAGTAGTCTGCAGTGTTTTACCATCACCTTTTGGTATCGCCTCAGCTCGCTTGGAACCTCGATGGAGGTGCTACCAAAAAAAGTACCAGATATGGTACCTGGTGCCTGGTACTTGCCCAATGGAAAACCAAAAAAGGCGAGTAGAGTCAAGTCGAGTTGAGCCGGTACCATGCGGTGGAAAAGCGCCATAACAGTATGCTAGCCTGATATTCAGACTGAATGACCATTTGTTTCCCACTACATTATTCAGCCTGAGATTTCCTCCTCGTTAGCCATTTTCTGTGTGTGTGTGTGTGTTGGGGGGGGGGGGGGAGTTGATTTTCCCAGAACCAATCACTAGTGACTGATGTATCCGGCCGCTCTGACGTTACTTCAGTCACACTGATGCCGGGCGTATTTACTAACTTTACCAAGAATGTTGGTCGTTTTTGACAAAAATTATCATCTTTGCAAAGACAATCTGTTGGTTAAGGAGGAGATTTTAAAAACAAAACCGGTGCACAAACGGTTCAAACTTTAGTCCCGCCCACAAAGGCTCTGATTGGCTCGATTGTTTCTCCGAGCGAGAGCAAGCCGTTGACCAGAGCAACACCAGACTCTCCGAATCGCTCGACAAAATCTGAAGAGCGGGCGGGACGCGATTCATGAGTCTGGAACCAGGCTAGTGCTGCGAGTGTTGTACAGACGCTGTGTACAAACTACAGCGTCAGGAGTGTTTACGTGATCAATAAGCACACGCTTGTTTGCTGCAGTAAAATCGACAGAGTGCAGTTGTGAATTGTGACCAGAGGAGCCGCTGACAGGCCAAGTCATCACACAGAGCCTGCCACAGGAAGGCAGAGAAGAAGAAGTGTGGGGTGGGGAGAGAGACAGAGGCAGACAGATATAAATGCCAAACATCAGAGGATGGGTTATTAATACTACGCCGGTCTTTGATAGGTCACTATGAGACATCGGCACATGACCCGATAAAATCTATTTACAGTATCTGTTTACATCCAGACCTTTCATAAGCATCTTAAGCTGTGATGCAACGCCGGCTTGGAACGGAGCGCCTGGCTCCGACTCCGCATCGTATCATAAATCAGATCTTAAATTACATCACACACACACACACACACACACACACACACAAGGCCACATGAGAAGCTTGTAGGCCGCTGCTAACAGGCAGCGTTGCATACAGACCCTCTTCATATTTATTACAGTAAAGTTACTATTTTTTTAATATTTTGCAGTCTGTTACCTGCAAAGACAGACAGTCAACATGGCTGGCATCATGAAAAGCTGACAAAATCATAAAATATATGTTTAGCTGGTTCCATGGACCTTGGAAAACACATAACTTTAGCTAATTTTTATTTTTCCAAAACAGATATTTACCATATATAGCAGTAGGGGGAAGAGGGCATTTTGTTCCCCTTGATCTAATTTTTAGAGGCATTTTGGTCCTTTTCAGGGGTGATTTTATTGATCTTGTAATACATTTTCTTTGCTTATTGGCAAATAAACACTCAATTTGCAGCACTAAGATTTGTTTGAACTTCTTTCCCACTGCTGGAAACTGTCAGCAGGCCTTCCAGAAGAGGATGGTGGCGTCTTCCCCACCCAACTACTCCATCTTCCACCCTCCATTGTTGAGTTTTCACCATATTGGTCATTTTATATTTTTGTTGACTCAGTGGTTTGTGTTTTCTCCTCCTGCTGGCTGCGTGGTGCCGACATTTTCTGCTGCTTCAGGCTGCGAACTCGCTTGTTTTCTGATGAAAAACCGCTCTGTTTTCCTCTTTCAGAACACACTGGAAAGAATCGGCCGGTCATAGGCTCCACGAATCACCTACGGTAGCCTACGGGGGACAACTCAGTGGATAAAATGCACTGTTGTTTTTTATTTCAAGGGGATTTTTAAGCCTTGTAGCAGCTCTTCCTGCTCCAACCAGCACCTAAAAAAGCCTTGATGTGGTCAGGGAATCTGCAGCTTATGGTATATAACATAACTGTGTTTGGAACAGATGAACCAGTGAGTGAGCGAACACAGACACACACACATACACACACACACACACACACACACACACACACACATGCTTGGTCCCTCAGCCCCCTTCCCCTGTGGTAACTAGTGCAAAGGTCAAGGTTAGCCTGCTGGCTGAGTGAGTGAATTAGAGAGCGAGCAAAAGAGCGAGCGAGCAAAAGAGTGACTGAGTGAACGAGTGAGCGAGTGACTAAGCGAATGAGTGAGCGGGCGAGCGTGAGAGCGAGTGACACAGAGGATGAATTAATACCAATATCTCCCAGATTCACTCCAGACAATATTTTCTCCGCAGCCTTTCACAGGATTGGCCAACCAAGTAATGAAATTCCCCGGCTACATGTCAATGATCCCTGCTGCCTTGAATTAAACACTCCCATAAATCACAGCGCTCCTGATTTGGTAATGCGCTCTACAAGGTTTCTTTAAGGGTGAAAAATGTAAATTGATTCATTTTGAAGACCCCACACTGAATATAACTTGCAAATACAGGCAGAGGGAGAAGTCTGGGAGCTGATGTTGGTTTTCGCATTAAAAACGCTTTAAACTGGAGGTCAACAACAACAAGCCGTAATCAAAAGAGGAGACGGCCCTTCATCTTTTCATTTAAAAGCAAGCTAAAACTGTTCCAATATTTACATTTCTGACTGTAGATTCTGTTAAATAAGGCAGAGGCTTCCTTCAGAGCGTCGTTCTCATCATATAGTTCATCTTTGTATCTTCACAGCTCGATACGGCAGCCAAGAAGGACAAACTGTGCCAAGTGTATTCATAATCTACGGTTTATTACGGTTTATTATGGTTTATTAGCTCATTATGGGAATATTTAGTGCTGTATGTGTTGCTACTAGTACATATTTCACATATTTCATTGGTTTATTTCACTGTAAAGTTTATTTCATTGGCTCTGCTACTGTGTGGCTGGTTTATTGGCTCAGTGGCTGACTGACTGCCTTGCTGACCGCCTGGCTGGCTGACTGTCTAGATTACAGTGTACTAATGCGTCGGCCTGTCCAGTGTCTGGTTATATTTGGAACGTCCCTCTGACTGGCTGGACGGCCTGTCATTACTCTTTTCATGACCTGAGCTGTTTTAAACGTGTATGCATGTATCCGTGATGCGATAGTAAACAAACATAAAAAACAACTATAAATAGTTAATTTATGCGTTTTTATACCAGCTATGTCAAGCTATGTCAGTCTCAAAATGACATTTTCCCAGTATGCAAAACATTTCTTTTCAATATAACTTATAGATATGGCCACCAAATATGACCTGCTGCTTCTTAACAAAAATAGCTGCTGATTTACTACCATTTTTATTTTGTGGGGTATTTTACTTGTAAGAGTGAAAAAAAAGTGAGAAATCCTACATTATATGTATAGTATTTTGTAAATAATTCACCAAAAAACATTAAAAAAATGCACTGTGACTTTATCCACTGAGAAGAAACAATGTTGGGACTGGCATGCAAATTTGCACATATTTACAACATATTTGGTATTTTGAATATGTTAATAAGAAAACAAAAGTCATAATGCAATAATGGGTCTATATTCAAACATCTCTAACTGAGTTTACAGCAGAGTTATTTTCTGTTGAGCAGATCGATGTATAGTGGAAACCTGAGGATGGATGTTTCCCCTCAGAAGCCGTCAGACTCACAGCAGAGTTATCGTCTGTTAAGGAGACAGTAGGTGTATAACAGTAACCTTAGAGTTAAAGTGTTAATCTGCAACAACTTGTTTTATTTATTTAGTCTCCATCTTTGTCGCTCAGCCTCCTTGCTGTGGTGTTTCTGCACTGCACTTCCCAGAGATCACCTGTCAATCAAACAGTGTGGGCGGAGCTTGGATTTTCTGTTGATGCAGTTTGAGTTTCTCTTTTCTTTGTCTGTGCAGCCATGGTGGCTATCACTGCTCATGCTAACTACCCAGTTCTTCTTCTTCTTCTGTTTATTGTCTGAATAGAACAGACAGTGGAAAAGCGTTCAGGGACTGGATACAGGCTGAATCACTGTTGTGTGAGTCAGTGATAGAGAAGAACAAAACCGAAAGAGTGAGAGAGTTCATCCAGTTGAGAAAAGGTGAGAGTCGTGTCTCTTACTCAAAACCCAACCTGTCTCTCTGCTGCAGTGCATTCTGGTCTCTCTCCTGCTCCTGTGGGTGGAGAAACTGGTCTCTCTCCTCTTCTACGATGGATTTCTCCCTGTATGATTGTTGAACGTCTCTCGGTGAAAAAATGGCGGCTCTAGAAAGAAGCCCTCGCTCTTTGATTCTGAGGGACTGACACCAAAACCTGACGTTTACCGCTGATGTTTTACATCCTGAAACATTTTCTCATATCAAACTCCACTGTAGCTGCATTGGAAATATCTTCACATGAGTCACATCATCTACGATTGGCCCGTTATCCACAGGGAAGAAGAAAAATACACCAGCAAACATCAAAATGGACCCAGGAATGCAAGATACAAGCTGTTTTTTAGGGTGGATTTTTCTCATGTTAATCATTGAGGCCGCTGACTGCCAGAAACACACCGGCTGCATGGGCTTAGGAGCTAACTGAGTTCACAGCAGTTATTTTCTGAGCAGCAGATGGATGTATAGCTGTAACCTGAGGACGTAACATGGAATATTACTGGAATGTCCACGCACTTAGATGAACTGGATGCCGCTAAGGCCGCTGGACACATACCAGCCAGGCTTAGCAGCAGACTGACCTTACAGTACGGCCTCGGTTCAGGCTGGGCGATCGCACCCAAGGGACTGAGCATGATTGAAATGTCAACTGAGATGATCTGGATGCTAGTAAGGTGACCGCTGGACGCCGGACACACAAACTCGGCTTACAAACTTAGAGATGCAGGATTGTTTTTAATGGTCGGGAGTGTGTTTGTCATCTTGATTGTTGAGGCATCTTTATAAATCCCTCGCCGTTTCCTCGTCTCTCCAGCACCATTTTGAGTTTCTTCTGCTTCCTTTTTCAGTTTTTATCATTTGTGCATGGAAATAACTGAATGTAATACGAGCGCAGACTTGTTTTTGTTTGGGTGACGTCGCCCCAAGGAGTCGATATTGAAACGACAATGTAGTTTAGAGCTTATATGACAGAACTGTACTGTATTCCCATATCTTCCTCCTCTGTTTGCTCTACCAGGCTCTTGTCTTGTAAAAAAAAGTTCTCCTCAGCTCTTATTTCTTTTCCTTGCTCTTATCCATGATCATTCTATTCAAAATGGCGGCTCTAGAAAGAAGCCCTCGCTCTTTGATTCTGAGGGACTGACACCAAAACCTGACGTTTACCGCCGATGTTTTACATCCTGAAACATTTTCTCATATCAAACTCCATTGTAGCTGCTGGAAACATCTGGAGGTGACGTCACCTCGTCTACGATTGGCCGGTTCTCCACCGAGAAGAAAAACACAACAAACTACTGAGAGGACCCAGGAATGCAAAGTCCATCACCTACAGTGTCAAAGTGTTTTAGGGTGGACTTTTCCTTTATTGCATAATTATGTTTGATGAGGAAATAGGTGTGTGATAATAGAGGGTATTATTGTAGGAACGCCCTGCTTAAAACTGAATTTCCCAATGGGATCAATAAAGTGCTATCATATCTTATCATATCTTATCTTAACTGTTGAGCTGAGAGGAAGATTATTGACGCTTGAAATGACTTATTATATAAATGATTTGATATCTAGATTAGATTTTGACTGATACAGGTTGTTGAAGGACAACACTGGGCCTGAGACTGATGTTGACATGTTTGGATTGAAGCTGCTGATACCTGATAATCAAAACCTTTAATACTTTTATTCTAAACCAGTGATTGACAGGAGGAAGAGGAAGAGGAGGGACTTCACTGACTGTTTTTTTTTTTTTTTTTTTTTACCTCAAACTGACTCTCTTATCACTGCACCCCCCCAGACACACACACACACACACACACACAACACTAACATACACACATATTATACACAGGTATACACACTTTATGTCTCTCTCATTCTCTCTTTGTCATATACTGTAAACACTTCCTCTCTCTCTCTATCTCTCACACACACTCAGAGAAACATGCACACACACACACACACAAACACCCACCCACACACTCTCGGTGTCTCTCTCACACATAACCACAGTTTCTCTCTCTATCCCTTTTCTTCTCTCTCTCTCTGTCTCTCCCTTTCACACACACACATACACAGGTACATGCACAAACATGCACACAAATGCGTGCACATAAACACACACTTTCTGTTTTTGTCTCTCTTGTTGTCTCAGACGTGCACACACACACACACGCACCTACACACACACACACTCACACACACACACTGTGTTAAGGTCAGTGTTGTCAGCCAGCCCTTGAAAGACAAACCGATGGTCTATTATGGCCATCACCTGCCTCAGACAGTTAACCTTTTCATGACTGACACACACACACACACACACACACACACACACACACACACAGTGGTGATTGTATTGTTATCACTGCATTGCAGCATGGGCTTTTTCTGCTCTGTAAGTGTGTGCGTATATGTGTGTGTGTGTGTGTGTGTGAATCCATGTGCTTCATATGCAGTGTTGGCAGAACTCTTAAGAGCTTGTGGGAAAAGCTGCAATTGTAGCAAGTCATAATGCAATAACAGCACATAATGTAATAAAAAAAAGTTATAAAAACTTGTGTAATAATCTTCTTATAATATAATAAAAATATTGCACACATTATGTAAAAGCTTGTAACAAGTGTATAATGTAATAAGATATTACATTATACACTTGTTACATTATGATTTTAGTAGCAGGTTCTTAATGTAATAATTTCATAACTTTGCATATAATGTAATAACAATTTACAATTTACAATTTCCCATTTGGCAGCAATTTTACTCTGATCCAACACTACTGACCGTCCTGTAACAGAGGAGTCACGGGTTTGATTCCTGCAGCAGCCAAGCTCCTGCTGCTCTCACTGTAAATCCTGGATCAGGTTTAATCCCAGAAGCGTTTGTGTTGCTGCAAACTGTGAGACTCACTGAGATGAGACTGATTAGACTCAGTTATTGGTTGTAGTTTCACAACATCAACTGTCATTGCAACACTAATTCACTGCTGAAAGGTTTTCATCAGGAAAACATCCCAGAGAGGCAGCAGCAGACGGAGCAGAACAACAGCGGGTTCAGTTCAGGCATGAAGAAGAAGAAAAATATCCGACAACTTCATTGAGGCACGATGCAGCGGTAACGGATTCTCTCATTTTAAACAGATTTTTAACAGATTCTCTCATTTTGAACAGATTTTTCACAGATTTTAAATGTCCCATATTCTACACTTTCCAGTGTTTTATTTTGTGTCTTGAGGTCCATTCAAAGCTGTGTGTGTGGTGTCATGAACCAAAAACACTCTCAATCCATTTTTCCAGCATCTCTCTGAGCCTTACCAAGAACAGGCTGTTTCTGTCGCCGTGTCTTTAAGGCTCATTAATATTAACGACCCCTCTGTTCTGATTGGCTAACTGTTTCAAGAGTGAAACGTGAGACACCGCAGACACAGCAGAGCAGGCAGCGACAGGTAGGGAAAACTCTCCGGTAATAAACAATGACAACCGCTCCACCGCTTTGAAAACAAGCACAGGTCCTGTACAGACTCAATTCTCTGCACTGAAGCACTGCAACACGTTAAATTACCTAATTCCACTAACGTTACTTAAATACCACAAGGTGATGAAGTCACCTACCGTTAACGTCTGTAGGGCAGCGAAGACGAGTGAGTTAATGTCTGCAGTAAAAGTTTCACTTTTGTTTTCACACCTGGAGACTCTGTGGACTGAGTTCAGTCTGCTGGTCTGCTGTCTGTACATCTCCACATTACAGACATGATGTGATGTGACATCAGGTGCATTAGAGATCGATTTAGATCCATTTCTATACACTGACCAACTTTTGATTTTGTGCCTCTGTATGGGAAACACTGCATCTCACAGTCAAAAACGCCCTCTAGAGGCCATCTGACGAAGCGCATCATCTAACCGTTACCTGACTGACTGACTGCCTGACTGACTGACTGACTGACTGACTGCCTGACTGACTGACTGACTGACTGACTGACTGACTGACTGCCTGACTGACTGCCTGACTGACTGACTGACTGCCTGGCCTAAATTTGCCTCGTGATGCCCTCGGCTGTGCCGTGGGAAAAACACTTTGTTAGTCTATTATTTCTTACAAAAATGATAATGAGCGAACCTTTGTGACGCCACAAAGTTACGGAAGTCCAAACGGCTCGTTTAGAGGCTCGCTTTTCTAATATGTATTGTGTGGATTTAGTTGGCGACCGTGCGTTTTGATACTTTCACCATGTTTAGATAGACCATCCAACTCCTTTATCATCACAGAGGCAAGGGGAGTCCTGCTTTACACCATATGGGACCTTTAAATGAACTAGGAGTAATTCATTCAAAGCGTCAAGTGTGATCCTGACATAAATCACTCTGCAAAACACCTTAAATGTAAAGTTTTGTGCTTGAGCTAATGATGGAAGAAAAATCACAATTATTACATTTACTTGATTTGATGGAATATAATTTGATACATTTGTCTAAACAAACCACACCACTTACTGCATTTTCTTGTTAATATTCTCTCATTAAACTTTTAAACTTCTTCAGAAAATATTTTTGGGGATTTTTTTTCCCTTTAATTGACAGTCAGAAGAGAGAGAGAGGGGGATGACTCAGGCTCGAACCCAGGAATGGAGAGAGTCTGTTTTCTACTTTGAAAAGATTCATGAAATTTTTGTGAAAAAGGAGCAGCAGCTTTACATTCTGCATTAGCTTGTCGTTTGTTTCAAGCTCTGTGGATGTGCTTTGTGTAGCATTTTAACATCAATAAATCACTAACATATTAATTTAACACATTAGCATAATTACTGTAAACAAACAAGACCATACTGCTACCAGCCTCTACTCTGCATCCTCTATAGTTTCTCCACCTGGTGGATCTGGAGGGAAATCTGCTGGATCGCTTTACGGCACAAAACAGGAAGAGGTTCTGTTCTTCCAGAGCAAACGGAGCTAAAGCTGAAAGAGTTTCTGGCAGCAGATGGTGGAAGGAGGGAAAGGAAGATGGAGAAATCACTTCCAACATGTTGATCCTCTTCAGGGAGGGGGAGTGGGGGCAGGAAGCAACGGGGCTTATGGGAAATGTAGTCTTAATGTGGAGAAACACTAGAACTAGCAATACTACTGGTGTGAGATAGAGGCGACCAATCGTCTCCACCATGGGCTCATTTGTTTACGGTTATTTTACCCAGCTAACACAATTAATTTGATAATATATTGATGTTTAAACATGACACTCGTAACACCTTTAAGGAGATCTGTTGTAAAGAAACAGAACAGTTGATGCAGGTGAGGGTTGTTTTTGCTGTCTTTCCTTTATTGCTGTGAAATTGTCAATTTTCTCTCTCTCTCTCTCTCACACACACACACACACACACACACACACAGACACACACACACACACACACCCCTCCCTTCGTGTGTGATGCATCTCAATGCTTTCATTTGCTGCGTCAAGCAAGCAGAGGCAAGGCAAGCAGAGTTCATCGACCTGCTTTCCTCTCTCTCTCTCTCTCTCTCTCTTCCTCTTTTGACATTTCTCTCCTCACCCACTTACTCAAATATCAGCGGTGTCAATTCACTAAACCCTAGGCAAAGTCTCTGCATCTAATATTATTTGTCACCAATAATTCACCACTTCCATCCATTAAATTTGTGTGGACAAACTGGAGTGATGACTGATGACTGAGCAGATATTATTTGGTCAGTGTGATAAATTATGAGACGCAGGTCAACAAACTGTCAGATTTTTTTTTTTAAGATATGGATCCCAAAATACAGTTATGGCATTGTTTTTCTTGATCTTCTCTCTCCATTTTAATAATAAAAAAAGTACAACATTGAACATACCCCAGTTGTCATATTTCTTGCCTTGCTCTTATATCTCTTACCATGCTTTCATTGCTTTCACTGTTGATTTTATATTTTCTTCTTTACTCCTTTGTAAAGCACAGTAACAGTGTTTTGAAAAGGGCTAAATAAATATTCCTATTATTATTAACATGAATATTGATATTTGGTTGAATACTAATATTAAGCTAAAAAATAATAATAAAAAATACATATTTTCAACATAGATATATAATATTTATAATTAGTATTACTGAATTCTACAGCTGTTGTGTGATTCAAATAGTCATTCTTCTCTAATTGGAATAATCCTCATTTTGTTGTGGGACCCCTGGCACTCCCTCAGGGACCCCTGGAGGTCCCCGGACCCCACCGTGTAGCACCACTGGTCTTAATGGTTGGGTTTGAGCGTACATGCTTGTAAATAGATGCGCCCCCTGCCGGCGGCCGCCCCGCACTGCCGCTCCTCCTCCTCCTATACTCCGCTCTCTGACTCCACGGCTCCTCATTCACTAGAAGATGGCGGACTGCGCTCCACTATTAGATGAGGAACTCTCTTCCTTTGTCTTCAATTACCTGACAGAAAACTCCGGCAGCCAGGTAAGACCCGGGCCTCTCTGGACGCACGGGACTCTGGGCTCTCCGGGCCGGGGTGCATCTTTACACGTCGCCGGCCGTGGCGCACGATATGCCCGGTTGATGCGAGCCTTTCGCCCGGCTTGTCAGCAGCATCTCCCCGGCACGGTGCGACCCGGTGTCTCGGTCTCTGTGTGTGTGTGTGTCTTGACGTCTGGCTTTCACGTGTTTTTTGGAGGAAATGTCATCAGCCATGGGTAATGTGGGAATTTGCTGGATTAAAGCGAATAAACGGGTTTGAGTCGGTGCTGGAGCCGGAGAGCCGCCGCTGTGTTTTTTCTTGGGAGGATTATTTGGTATGCAGAGGGGCGCTTTGGAAACTTTTGACGCATTCTTGGGGGAAGTTTTAATTTCTGTGCCGGAGACCTGGACACGTGGGGCGCGTCTGAACGCGTGGACTTGACCGGATGACTATTATGATGTTATGATATTATGATAGTAATCCACTGGTTTGCAAGAAGCCTGGCTTCAAAATTGTGCAGAGAAACAGCATAGAGAGCTTCTAGTGTGTCGCGTTGTTGATGCATTAGTCGGCTGGTTGGATACTGTATATCTTGTATGTTGGTCGCAGAGTCGAAGCGGATGTTTAATAAACTGGCTGTTTGGGGAAGCAATGGCATACATCAGTGCTATGTAATGTTATTTATGCACTCCAAATAAGCTGCTTGCCGCCGCACCGTGAGCTTAAGTGAGGATCTCTGGATCTCTGTGTTGGATTCCTGCAGGCTGCTCAGCGCGCCTCAAAGTTAAGCAACTCCCAGCTCTAATTTCTGTCATTTCTGCAGATTGATCAGATTATCAGACGACGTCCCTTTACAGCGGAGGGATGGAAACGAATCAATGGGATTTGCTCAATTGAGAGTACTTGGTGCGATTTACGTTTTCGTAATCGTTTGCGTAATCGTTTGGCTGCGGTTACAAAACGTTACTCTGGTTCACACGTCTAGTCTGCTAGTAACCCGAAAACGAGGGAGGGGGGTGGTGATGGTGACAGTCAGCCCACGGTGTTGCTGTTCGAGGATTGGGAACTAAACATGATCTTGCACCGGATTATCAAAACGGCAGGCTCTGTTGTATGGAAGAGACTGGTACGCCAAACTCCGCCCAAAAATCTGTCAATTTAACGCTGCCTTATTTATCGGTACACTTAGACACCTCCTACATGGCTTAATATCTCATACGAATCGTTATGATCTACTCTTCAATTCGGCATACACCCAACACACCAAGCAGTGCTAATTACAATACAATTTCAACTTTTGTAACTGGTTCGCCTGTCATTCCCACAATCATCTCCCACCAAAATACACCGCGGAGGGCGGTAGCGAGCAGCGCGAATCAGTTATAAAAATTGAGGATTTTTTTGAACCAAGTGATGTTAGGTGGATCATTTATATGCCGAATTTACTAGAAGACCCCAGTGATTCGTAAAATAAATGAAATCATGTTCTGCGAGGTGCGTGCGATTGCGATATGCAAGGACACATTCAATTCCCAGACTTTTGAACGGAGTTTGGCCTGTTGTCTTCCACACGGGAGAACGGAGCGTATCAGGTCTAATCTCCCTCCTGACCGTGTGCAGAATTATGGAGACGCGCTCCAGAAATACACACGGATTATTACTGTCCGTAAAAATCTCAAACTAGCTGTTATTTCAATACAAGAGCCCCGTGTTTGCTGCGTTACGGTGTGACATAAGATTGCGCTGTGCTGATTGTTATTGCTCTGATTGCACGGTCATCGGAAGGGGGGGGGGGGGGGGGGGGCGGCTGTCACAGCTGATTGGCAGTTTAAGCAGGTTAATTCAGTGTGTGGTGGGATCCAGGGATGGGCTATTTATAATGTGCAGCAGTCACATGCACACACACACACACACACACACACACACACACACACACACACACACACGTAAACTGTATGTGTGCCCCCCCCCCGTTCATAATGAAGACATATTTGAGATTTGAATTAGGAGAAGAAAAAAAAAATCCAAGAAATCACCATAACATGCCTATAAAATTCCTATGATATGACTTAAAATGTGTCTATGGTGCTAAATAGTGAATTTATAGTATAGTGCATACATTATAGTATTTTTATATAGGCCTACTATCACTATGATATTCCTATAATATTCCTATAGAGACTTACAGTGTGTCTGTGATATTCAATAGTGATTTTATATTATATATTATATTTACTTTATAGTATTTTTATATCCTATGGTATCACTAAAATATTCCTATAATATTCCTACAGGGACTTGCACTCAATATTGAGTTTATAGGGACTTTATCATTCTTCATGGTATTTGATATCACTATAATATCCCTATAATATTCCCATAGTAATATGGATGCTTACTATCCTTAAATTTACCATAGGGTTACTATAGCTGTTTTTTTCTGAGGGTTACATGTGCTGGACTGCTGCAAAGTCCTTGAGCGAAAGGAGGACAGATAGAGTGCAACCTGAATAAGTTGTGCATTGTATCGCACTGTTTGACCCAAGCTCGCTCTCCCACTCTCTCTCTCTTTGCATGTGCAGTCTGATAATCCAGCAGCACAGCGCAGGTTATCGATTCTTCAAAAGCAACGTTAATATGTTAATATTTACTCAGGGTTATTAGGGCTGGCTGGTGGTTTTTTCTCTCTCTCTCTCCCTCTCTCTCTCTCTCTCTCTCTCTCTCTCTCTCTCTCTCTCTCTCTCTCTCTCTCTGTGTGTCTCCATGTCTCTCGCCCCTGCCGGCTGGTCATTGTAATACTACTCTATCCTCGTGACTGGAGTTACAGAACAGGGTTGCTGCAGTCATGTGAGTAGTAGTGGAGGAGGGAGGGATGGAGGGAGGGATGGAGGGAGGCGTTACCGGTGACGTAGACGAGTGACAGGCACCCCCCTCCTCCCCTCCCCTCCTCCTGGGGGTGAACATGTGACTGCTTCCTCTCTCTCTCTCTCTCTCATACAGCCTCTACCTCTCTCTCTCTCGCTCTCACACGTACATACATACACTCAATCTCTCGGTGTCTTCCTTGTCCTTTTTCTCTCTGTTTCTTCTCTTCCTTTTTTGTCTCCCTTTCATGCACACACTTAATCTTCCGCTCTTCCTCTCTCTCTCTCTCTGTTTTGTATCTCTTTCAATGTCTCTCTCTCTCACACTGTCTTTCATTCTCTCTCTCTCTCTCTCTCTCTCACTCTTCCTTAGTCTGCCGGTGCTTTACTCTTTGCTCTAAATAGACTGCACTCTTAAAAAAGGACGTGTCTTTTCTTCACCAACACTATACATCATCTGTGTGTCTGCATTGTGTTGCTTTTCAACACATATTGGCGCAACATATGCTGATTTTAGCGTATGGAGAGTACTGTTGCAAAATACTATATAGCCTAGGCCTATTGAGATATCATTCAATACCTCTAAGATTCAGAGCCCTAGGACTGTAAAAGTGTTGTTACTCTCTTAACCAATAGGACTGTCCTCTAAAAGTACCATAGTTTGTTTTAATTTTGCACTTGTCATTTAGTAAGAGTATGCCACTTTGTTCAAATGGTGGATATCTCATTTTGGAAACCAAATTCTATTTAACGTATCAGATTTGCAGTTGCGTCACAAATCTCAACCATATCTTGCTCCATTTTGGAGGTCAATTGGGGAATTGCTGTGTGCAGATAATGTCTAAATCAGCCAGGCTAGAGAAAGAGATTAAGTAACATTATAAGTAAAAGTGAAGTGTGATAAGACTGGATTTGTTTCCAAATGTAGGTTACTGTGACACAGTAAACTGTCTTGTCTTTAGCCCTAGTCTCTACTCCAAAACACTCTGAGTTGTAGCTTGAGAAGAGTCAGCTCAGTTAACCTGAACAAACTGTTAGCTAGCTAACTAGCCAGCAAACACACTGATGTTAATGTGAACATGCTAATGCTAGCTGCTACTAGATACGTTAGCTAGTGTGCTAATCAGATGTGTTAACAAGACAGTGATGGTTAGCTGAGCAGATACTATAGCTAGCTAACAAGCTGACATTATCTAAACACTAAATCAATCAGATGGATCAGTGATGAAATGATAAGTTCCCAGTCAAAAAAGGACAAAAATTCCATGTCTACTGATTTCTGTTGATATGGTCAAGTCATTTAGAAACCCAGTCAACTGTTCTCAGCTAGCTGGCTGCTCAAGGACCTCCAATATGGCTGCCAGAGGGAGTGTTATGTCACTTGAAAGCCCACTATCACATGTATATGCTGTATTATATGTATGAAACTTATATGTAGTGTGTAAAAGAAACAAAATCACATGCTGTCCCATACTGGACTTGTTAAAACTCAGAGGTTGTGGTGTTTTAGGGTGCAGCCGGTATCCCAGGCTCCATCAGTGCTAATCATTGAGCGGGTGCTGAGGGCCGGTCTGGGCCGGTCCAGGGGATTGACTCTGTGAAGATCAGGCCGACTTAGCCTCAGTCACCACGTCCTGCTATAACAGGACACGACCAGACACTGGATAAAGACGGGCAGAACAGAAGGTAGTGTACTCCACCTCCACTTTGGCAGAGAACCAACCTGTGAAGTCCTGCTTGGTTCTAGAGGTCAAGTTGGCTGGTAAAACAGTGAAAGTGGCTGGTAATTTGGTAACCCAGTTTCTCCATTGGGATCATTAAAGTTTCATCAAGTTAGTCTGCTCTACCAGCCACTTCAGTGGGGCTGTGCAATTACTCGGAAAAAAATAAGAAATCGCAATATGAACTACTTCAATTTCCAAATCACAAGAGGCTGCAATTATTTTATCAGAGTGGTGGCTGACTCCTAAACATGGTGCTCTGGTGCTGAGCCCAGTTTCTGGTCTCTAAATTAAATTGCACATTGTAAAAAAATGTCATTGTATTCAAGCACAGCTAATATTAAGCAACAACATCTCAGTTTTGTATTAAAAATGCATCTTGTTTGCTGAAAAAATAGAATATTGAAAAACCTGTCTGTGTACTGTGTATTGCTAACCACCCATCATTGTCGAAGTCCTATTCTATTCTAAAAATGTTCAAATGGCTGGTGAATTTTGGGATGTACTAGACACTGTGGCCAATGGACATAAAAAAAGTTTTCTGTCCTCCACAATGCACAGTCGACTGCAGTGGGGCTCAAAGTTAATTGGATGGATGTGATCAAGAATACAAAGAAACGAGGAGAATAGTCAAATCCCATGAGAATGGAATGAGAGTTGTGGGTTTAGAAAGCCCCAAATAATGAAAAAACACATTTCTGGGTCCCAGATATTAAACAATGTGGTTGTTTGCTTTGCTTGAGCCCCTGTAGGTTGATTTTGCAGGTTATCGAGGAGACTAATCAAGACAAAACTCAGCTCTTAAGTGTTTAAGACGTTAATTGCCTCTCTGAACAACGCCTACACCTCGCAAGTGGAAAACTTAATAAAGCTTAGAGCAATTACGGTGTTGCACTGTCACTCTATAGCGCCTTATACTGTCAGTCAGCACTTTATCCTATAACCCCGATGCCCTGTGTGTGTGTGTGTGTGTGTGTGTGTGTGTGTGTGTCAGCTCTCAGCCTTGGCTATCAGGTGATCCTATCAGATTTCTATCGGAAGTCACACAGTCCCTTACTGACCACATTTAGCTTGACCTGGCAACGCTGCAGGGACAGACAGCAGTTTACCAATATATGATATCTGATATAATTATTACTTTTTGCTATTAAAGTAATAATCTGCGACATTTCCATGCAAATACATTTCCGTTTTGCTCCTCACTGTGGCTGATTACTATAATCTATATCCAGATGATGAAAGCTTTTCCATCATCTGTTCTAAACAGCCGGTGTCTGGTAGCTCCTTCCTGTGAAAAAATCCTCTGCCGCACAGGAAGTGATGCGTTTTACGTTTCCGGTTCGTTTGGAATAAACAGAAGAAGAAGAACTGGGTAGTTAGCATGAGCAGCGATAGCCGCCATGGCTGAACAGACGAAGAAAAGAGAAACTCAAACTGCAGCAACAGGAAAATCCAAGCTCCACCCCCACACTGTTTGATTGACAGGTGATCTGTGGGAAGTGCAGTGCAGAAACACCACAGCAATTAGCGCTTAGCAACAAAGATGACGCCAAAATTAAAAAACGGAACAAAAGGAGGAACTGCTGGATTACCGCTTTAAATTAGACGGAGCGCTTATGTCGAAACCTGGCTTGGCTGTCGGAGGAGAAAGGCGGGAGAGAGTGGATGTGGTAATGCGATTATTGCGTATACGTCTGCCATCACAGGTATTTGACTTGAATTAGACCCACAAAACCTCACACACACACACACACACACACACACACACACACACACACACACACACACACTTTCAACACTGATACCCTGACGCTGCAGCTATACTTCGTCTTTGGCCGTCTTTAACCATTAGTCTCCTTCCATCCTCCCATCCAGCAATAATCACTTTCTTGTTACAGGCCAATAAATCCGATTTAAATTAGAGAGAGAGAGAGAGAGAGAGAGGGAGAGAAAGAAATCGGCAGGGATCCAGACAGCCAGGTAGGCGGGCAGACAGACAGACAGACAGACAGCTAAGCAGGCAGGCAGACAGACAGGTAGATAAATAGCAAGGCTTTGAAGTCCCACTAAGGAGTGATGGATACAGGTGTTATTGGCAGTGACTGGGATTTACGCTGTGGCAGGCATTCAGCTGCACACACACACACACACACACAGACAGGCAGACAGACAGACGGTCAGACAGACAGGCAGATGGGGGAGCAGCTAGACAGACAGACAGCGACTGCAATGTTTCCTCGCCTGCATCTTATCTGTCTCCTTCTCTGTCCACTGATTCAGGCTTTTTTTTTTTTTTTGGTGACTTTACTGCTTTCCTCTATAGATTTTTGTCTCTCTCTCTGTCCCTGTCCTCTCCCTAGTTCTGTGTCATTATCTCTCCCTCTCTCTCTTTCTCTCCCTCTCTCTCCTTCTCTCTCCCTCTCTCTCTCTCTCTCTCTCTCTCTCTCTCTCTCTCTCTCTCTCTCTCTCTCTCTCTCCTCTCTGTCCGTCTGAGTCGTGATGTGCAGTTGCTGCAGTGCTATGTGTTCGGCTTGCAGCCTAACAGTGACTCACCTGTCCCTTCCGACTCTGTACGCTGGACACACGGTCTCTCTCGCACACACACACACACACACACACACACACACACACTTACACACGCTCACTTCATGCACATATACACACATGCCCATAAACACACACATATGCTTACAGTGTGTGCATAAAGGCATGCATACTTGCACAAATGCTTTTACTTACACATGTACTGTATATGGATGCACACACACACACACACACTATCTAGAGTGACTTACAATGAGTGCAACAGCAGAATACGCTTCATTTCCTAGATCACCAACATTTCCAGCAACAGCAGTGAGGAGGTCAAGGGTCAAGGGTCAAAGCACCATGTCACTAGATGGAACAAATCATTCCCCTGACACTAAAATGAGAATGTAAGATAGAAAAGTGCTAGAAAAGGAAGTAAGAGCAGAGGAGAAAAGGTAGTCACGACGATTTTAAAGACAGACTCGGTGTGTGGTCGCTGGTTTTTCTGCCTGCTGTCTCAGATTCACAGCATGCAACAGTTTGACTATTTAGTTTTCCGCCGCCTCACTCCATTTCCCTCTGCATTAAGATGAATGGAGAAGTGTTAAATCGATGAAACGGACACAGATATGCTCTGCGATCGCTGCTCCGATCCACTCTGGTCTGGCTAATGTTTCCTCAGCCACAGGTTTGGCTGCCTGGCTCTGTATGTGTGTGTGTGTGTGTGTGTGTGCGTGTGTGTGTGCGTGCACGTGTGAATGCAAGATATCTAACCATAATGGCTAATTTGGAAATGTAGACTGCAAGGGTAATGAAGAGGGCAGGCTAGACCAAGTAGAGTTAAAATGTGCATGTGTGTTCTGGCTGTATGTGTGTTCTGTGAGTGTGTGTGTGTGTGTACTATATGTGTGTGTGTGTGTGTGCGTGTGCGTGCTGATCCTCATCATGTGTGTGTGTCAGAGAGGACGCTGGGAATATGGCTGCTTCCTCCTCAAAATCCCCCTGAGATTCATCATCCATCCGGCTCACAGGCTGACTCCCCTCCCAGAGGGACCTGTGTGTGTGTGTGTGTGTGTGTGTGTGTGTGTGTGTGTGCGAGTGTGTGCGCCTGTAAGGAAAGATCTTAAACAGCATGTGTGTATCCATTTATATAGGCCTAAGCATGTTTTATTGTACGTGTGCGCCGCATGTTGCAGATGCTCAGTCACGGCTCAGTGTGCAGTTGAGTGTGTGTGTGTGTGTGTGTGTGTGTGTGTGTGTGTGTGTGTGTGTGATAGGTGCTGTTGCTAGCTAGCGCGCTAACTGAGGCAGGTGAGGGAGCTCTCAATAATTAATTGCATGGTGATTCATCATCTGCTAGCTCAGGCCTGCCTGGCATCACAGGCTACAGCTAGCACTCAGTAGAGACGCCTGGACACACACACACACACACACACACACACACACACACACACACACACACAGAGATATACCAAGTGACTTAGATACCATGCAGATTTATTAAGTGCTCTCTATTGATTGTGGCAAAGTATTATTGCTCTGATTCGCCCATTGATTTCCACAGTGACAGGTCTGTGGCTTCACATCTTGTCATTTACATTTAGTGTTTTTAATCATGTAGCTGACACTCTGTTAGCTTCAGCCTCGCTCTCACCCACTAATGCTCTGCAAGGGCTAATTTTAGCCCGGTTCCCACTACAAGGCTAAAGAAGGCTAGCAAAGGCTTACTAACCAGTTTACACAACAGGGCTAAACACGGCTGCGCAAGTCTTCCTCATTAGCCTGGTTTCCACTACAGGACCTAGCAGGGCTATATTAGCCTAGCTGGGTTTCTACTAAAGGGCTTTCCGGTGCTGGTTCCTGGTTTGGACCTACCACTATATAACACCACTCTTTAGCCTGGCTTAGATCTATATTGCATTATATGCCCTTTACTGCCCTAAATAGCCTTGTTAGGTCCAGTATAGAAACCAGGCTAAAGAGTAGCCCTATATAGACTTGTTAGGTCCAGTATAGAAACCAAGCTAAAGAGTAGCCCTATATAGACTTGTTAGGTCCAGTATAGAAACCAAGCTAAAGAGTAGCCCTATATAGACTTGTTAGGTCCAGACCAGGATGTATACTGCAACCTTTTAGTCAAATTTAGATCTACCAAGCCGGTTACCACTACAGGACTTACTGAGGTGATTTGTTTCCCCCTGGTTTGACATAGTTTGAAATAAACTAGTTTTTGGTTTGTTAAGGTTCCTTTACAACTAATTGCATTGCATTTTACATCACATTTTACATTTTAGCCAGTTAGCTGACTCTGCCAGCTAGCTTGACACTGAGGTCAATGGTAGAACAAGCTTTAATTCCTAGATCACCAATGTTACAAGCAACCAATAGTAAGGAGGTGAAGGGTCAGAGGTCACAGTGCGAAGAAACTAATCTTATAACCTGACATTTGTGTTCTATATAAACCGGAAACTGAAACTCCCCATCCAGTTTGCATCTACAGTATCTTGCGTTAGTATTGCAGGATTTTTTTGCAAACACTTCTTCTTCCTGGAGGCGGAGCAGAGGTGAAGCGAGCGAGCGTGTCAAGTTTCGAACACGTACAGCGGCTTCATCGTGTGCATCAGAGAGAGAGAATAGAGAACAGAGAACAGAGAGAAGAATAACAGAGTGAGAGAGCCGTCTGGTGTTATTAGGTATTCATCGTCTGCCCTGTGCCGTCTTAATTTATATGAAAATCTATTCGGCTCGTCGTCGTGTTCCAGGTTGTTGCCGTCCACGCTGTGACTCAAACCAGAGTGGGATGTGATTTGTGAAGATGTAAATTTTTCCTCCATCTTCTCTCTCTCCCGGCTACGGTTTTAATACAGATTATATACTTTATAGTCAATGCTGTGATTCCCTGTTATCGCTTTCCCCTTTTTCTCTCTTTTTATGGTTCTTACATTATTGCTACATTCAGGCAGACCATTTAGGATTTATCATTTCTATACATTTTATCATTTCTATCATTATTTAAATACTGGTTCAACATTTAGCAGTTATGCGGAGTGACTTGCTCGGTTATGGGACGGTTCTGTTACCCACAAGGCCGTTCTGCCGCCCGTCCTTTTACCTTAGCATGGCGTATTCTTCTTGTTTTCAGCAAGCGTGGGCTTTCTGTGTGTTTATATACCTTTAAAACTGAAGTGTGAGTGTTGTCTTTGTGTCACAGAATCAACATATTGATCTCCTTACAGCAGGTGTTTGTGTGTGTGTGTGTGTGTGTGTGTGTAGGCTGTATTGTTTCTTCTACCCAAGTGTGTACATTGGCGTGCATGTGTGTATATGTGTGTGTGTGTGTATACTGTATATCTCATTGTTTTCGCTTTACAGAGATGATGAATTGGCCTTGCATTGTATGTAAGCTGGATTCCGCCTTCTATCCAAGCGTGTACGTTGACGTGCACGTGTGTAGTGTGTGTGTGTGTGTGTGTGTGTGTCAGCTTTAGAGAGCGTGTGTGTGTCTATACCCCCTGTTGAGTTTTCGATTTAGAGAGAAGATCCCTCTTCTCCATCCCTCCTCACGTCGTACACAGACCACCTTCCTTCCTCTATCCAAGCATGTACGCTGACGTGCACGAGTGTTGGGTGTGCACGTGTGTCGGGTGTGCATGTGTGTGTGTTTGCGTGTGTGTGCACGGGGGACATGTGTGTAGTGTCCTTAGCTAACCTTTACTAGCAATTTGTATTCATCACAGGGACCCTGTTGCTGTATTGATAGTGTCAACACGGGCGCGAGGCTGTTTGTCATTCGGCGCACATGTGCACACACACACACACACACACACACACACATACACACACACACCGAGGCTTTGAACAACACCTGAGGGAGACAGACGGAGGTTGAAGGAGAGGGAATCCAATCTCCCCCTGCAGTCCAGGCTTTGTAGGGAAGCATGTGGCGGCCCAGCGGTCGCCTCGCTGCCCTATTTCTTCAAGGCTCTCCTCCTCCGTTACCTGATTTATCATGAGGCCGCCACCAGGGAAATGTCTTATTTTAAAGCAGATAGAGCGTACGCCGCTGTTTCTGTGTAGAACCAGATGAGATGAGAAGCAGGCGAGATGAGAGAGAGATGATACGATATGCTGATATGTTAACGCGGCACAGAGCCTGATGGTCGCCGTCACTCGGCAGCCGTGCAGGCATCAGTGCTGCAGCGTTTTCCAGATAATTCCTCTTGCAGCAGCAGAACAGTACGAGTGGAAGAAACTGGATCTTCTCTGTTGGCTGTAAACAGTGGGAATTATGTAATGCATAAAACTGGGATCTTTACATTGGTTGTAGCTGTTAAAATGGGAATTTTAGAATCACAGATCTGAAAAATGTTGTAATTTTTTAATTATTGCATCTTCATTTCTTCGGTGCCAACCGCTGTATGATGCCTGTTAGCCTAGAAATTTTACAGTGACTACTTTTGCATGAATTAGGGTTTCAGTGATAGTTACCACTGTAAAAAGTGGAGTTTCTGATGCCTACTGCTGTATGGCTATCAATGTAGACATTTTACAATGTATATAAAGTGGAGTTTATATGATCGCTTAAACAGTACTGTTTCAATGCTGCCTAATGCTGTAAAAAGTGAGACTTGAACACAATCTAATGCTGTAAAAAGTGGGACTTGAGCTGTTGCTGTTGAAAAATTTGACTGTCTACACTTTGTACCATAAAAAGTGAGACCTGAACACTGTCCAGCGCTGTAAAAACTGAGCGCTGTGTGAAGGCTGGATGTGTAAATGCTGCTCCATATTGGTTTTGGCTCGGCCGCAGCGCGGTCTCTCTCTCCTGACGCCCTGCCAGTGTTTTGGCTGGGGCTCGCCCCGACTTAGCAGACAGACAGATCGAGTTGTAAAGATGTCTGGACTGTGGATGGGCAGGCGTCCAGCTGCAGAACGCATCGCCACCCCTCTCACACCAACACTATAGTCTGCTGGACCGAGAGGTGACACACACACACACACACATAGGCTATATATCAGCAGGTATTTAAGTGTGTGTGCTCTAAACTAAAACGTATATCCAATAATCCAGCAGTCCAGTAGGATTATTGTATGTGATTACGAGTCATGCTTCACAAGGTTAGGGATTACACGGTGGATCGTCCCCCTGCAGCGTTTCTAAACACTTCCTCTTGGGAGCTGGTGCAGCAGCAGTGAAGCAGCAACGCAGCAGTGCTGCAAGCGTGTTCACCCTCCGACTCAGTACACACTTTCTACAGGATTTATCCTTTGCTCTAGTTGTAGTAGTACACCAGTAGTTGTAGTTGTAGCAGTAGGAGTAATAGTAACAGTTGTAGTAATAGTAGTAATGTACTACTGCTACTACTACTACCAGTAGTCATAGCAGCAACAGCAACAGTAGTAGTAGTACCATTAGTAACAGTAGTGGTAGTAGTAATAGTAATAGCAATAGTAGTAGTAATAGTAGCAGTAGGAGTAATAGTCGTAGTAATAGTAGTAATAGTAGCAGTAATAGTAGTAGCAGTAATAATAGTAGTAATGAGGTCATGTGACTGTTAAGCAGGATGGTTTTAAGATTCATTCAGGACACAGTCTGCAGTCTCAACACACTGACCACACCCTGCTGTGTGTGTGTGTGTGTGTGTGTGTGTGTGTGTGTGTGTGTGTGTGTGTGTGTGTGTGTGTGTGTGTGTGTGTGTGTGTGTGCGTATTCTACACTTGATGACCTCCACTATTAGTAGTTTGTTCATGTGCTTTCCAGGGTGTTG
>NC_136012.1:26131206-26133706 GCF_048128805.1 Centroberyx gerrardi
GTCTTCAGGCATTTTTATCTGTGTGTGTGTGTGTGTGTGAGAGAGAGAGAGAGAGAGAGAGAGAGAGAGAGAGAGAGAGAGAGAAAGACAATGAGTATGTTATTGTATGCTTTGGCAATATGCACACATTTATGTCATGCCAATAAAAGCTTATTGAATTGAAAGCGAGGGGAAGTGTGTGTGTGTATCTATGAATATGTTTACATGCATGAATGTATGTGTGTATACATATAGTGTGTGTGTGTGTATATGCATGTAAGAGAGAGATGTAAAGGCAGAGACAGAAAATGAGAGAAAGTGTGTGTCAGAGAGATTTTTAAGAGTTTAATCTTTATTCTGCGTTAATACCCGGGTTCGGCTGATATGGGTTTATGAAAGCCGGTGTTTTATGTGTTGAAGCTGCTCATAGCTGCTATTTTGTGCCGATATTCAGTATGTTTTGAATTACCATGGACATTTTCATGCCAAAAAAATCAAAGCATACAGTGTTTCCACCAGAAATGTATTGTTGTTGTTGTGGAAAAGCCTCTGAAACAGCATTTAGACAATCATGGGACACTAAAACTCTCCACTGGAACTATTACTGCTACTACTAGTACTACTACTAATAATAATAACAAAACATATCCATCCCTACTTCTTCTGTCTTATTAGTTTCAGTGTTTTTCAGTACGATACAGACAGACCACTGTATTCAGAAACCTGCCTGTCAATCACAGCAGCACTGAGCCCAAACACACAGCGTGTGTGTGTGTGTGTGTGTGTGTGTGTGTGTGTGTTGTGCGCAGGGCGTTCCAGCCTGAAGCATCTCCCTGCCTACACACACCTCTCTCTCTCTCTCTCTCTCTCTCTCTCTCTCTCTCGCTCTCTCTGTCATCACACACCTTTCATTCTTTCTCTTTCATCACACACACCTCTTTTGTGTCTCTCTCTCTCTCTCTCCCTCTGCAGCAACACGCTTGTTTTTTCGTTTTGTCTTTTTCCTCTTCTCGTTTTTCCCTCAGCTCGCTCGGCTTTGTGCTTTTCTGAGCAGCACCTGACCTCGTTTCAACTCCCTCTCTTTCTCTCTCTCTCTCTCTCTCTCTCTTTTCACTTTTCATTTACTCTGCTCTCTCGCTATGTCTCTCTCCCTCGCTCGCTCTCACACTTTCTATGGCCTCCCTCTCTCTTTCTCTCCCTTCTCTCTACTGTATTCATTCCTCTCGCTCTTTTTGTCTCTCTCCCTCCACTCTTTTATTTCCTCGCTCTAACTCAATTTCATTGAATTTGATGTAAGCGTTGCTCTCTCTCTCTCTCTCTCTCTCTCTCTCTCTCTCTCTCTCTCTCTCTGTATTTCATTTGAATGTCGTTCTACCAATAGTTTGGATAGCCTGGCCTGGCTGCAGACACACACACACACACACACACACACATACACACACACAGAGACGGATACGAGTTACCGCAAGCGAGTGATGGACATTTTGTCCATCAAATGTGGGATTTAGTTTGTTACTGCAAGTTCACTCACACACACACACAGACTCACACTCGCACACACACACACACACACACACACACACACACACACACACGGAGGGGATGAAGAACACAAACACTGACTGAGACAGGGTGATAGCCAATTGACACAGCACTAGAGAGAGAGAGAGAGAGAGAGAGTCTGAGAGTCTTCCTGGTCTGATAGCTTATCGATTCCTCTGCAGGTGATTTGAGGAGGAAGAGGAGGAGGAAGAGGGGGAGGTAGAGAAAGTAGACAGAAAGATAGAGAAATAAGGACAGTGGTAGAGAGAGATAGTGAAGTAAAGAGAGAGAGAGAGTCTGCAGGTTATTTTAGATGGAGGAAAGTGAAAGTTCATGCTGTCTATCTGAGAAACTATTTCTAGAGAGAGAGAGAGAGAGAGGTTGTCTACCTGCTGTGACCTCTGACCTTTGACCTCCTTACTATTGGTTGCTTGCAGTTTTTGGTGATCTAGGAATTAAAGCTTATTCTCCTGTTGATATCACTGTAAGTCACTCCGATAAACGCCTGAAATGTAAAATGTGATGTAAAGTGTAACATACTCTTAGTTACAGAATAATCTCAACAAATCATAAACTGGTTTATCTGAAAGCTATTGCTGCAGCTGGTAAAAAAATAACGATTTCATGATGCAAAAAATGAGCCAGAGATGTTGTTTTAAGGGCTGAAACTGAATGGGAAACAACCTTGGTCAGTCCTGGAGTGGAAACCAGACTAATGAGTAAGCCTTGGACAGCCGTGTGTGGACCTGCAGTGGAGTCCCAGGCTAAAGAGCAGCCTTAATGAGCGAGCCTTGGATAGCCCTGTTTGGCTGTGGACCCAGACACGTTAGCCCTAGTGTGGCCCTGCGGTGGAAACCAAGGCTAAAGAGTAGGCCTGTAGGCTATAGCCTTTGCTGCTACATTGCAAACCAGCCTGAGTAAGCCTGAGAGAGCTCTTTATGGCCCTGGAGTGGAATGAATCATCTCTAGTTAGCCTTGT
>NC_136012.1:26143706-26173706 GCF_048128805.1 Centroberyx gerrardi
TTTTACAGCTCGTCCAGTAGCTTGTCAGTGTGAGTTTGTCTTCTCAGTCCAGTTCATGTGATGGAGCTGAAGAGGATGTGGCACTGAAATAACTTCCTCTTGTTAATGCCAGCGCGCTTCAACACGTTTTTCAGTAGCGACGATTTCTAAATCATTTGATGAATCCATTTCCGAAACGTTCCATATTCATTTGGGGGTAAAAAAAAAATCGTTACCTGAGCTCCATCATTTAATATCTGTAAAAGTGTCCTCATTAAGTCGAGCAAGGACTTAAGTTATCTACTGACATTTAAATTATGCGCTTTACTTTCATGTCATTCTGTAAGAGCTTCTCTCGTCGTCACTCATTTCAAACGGTGGATATCTCTTCAGTTTTTTTTTTTCTCACAACCTTCACTGAGGTAGCAGGCTGTTCTGCAGGCCAGTCCAGCCGTGTATTTTCTATCTTACAGTCCCAGTCTACAGTGTATTTTGCAGGGACTTTGCTCAGAAGCGGATTAGACTGAAGTGGCTTCATGTGTCCTGCTCCCTCTGCATGGAAGTCACAGCAGAAATGATGCAAAGTGGAAGGAAAGCTGGTGTGTCTTGGTGCGTCTAAACTGATAATGAAGGGTCTTGTGGCAGACTCAATAAGGAGCTGTCTGCGCTTTGTTATGTCAGGATTAAAATAGGTTTGACACGTGAACCTGCCGGTTTGATATCGGACTAGTGTCGTCTGGAGCTCTTACATGGAACATTTTTACCAAGTTTTACCCTCGCTTTTTCATGTGGCTTTGACTGCATCCTGACTTTGTTGTTTGTCTGCAACCTTCCTGTTAGTCTTGATGCTGCGTTCTTGGCAGGTCTCCCTTGAAAAAGACATTTTTTTAATCTCAGCGGGGCTAACCTTTTTAAATCACGGTTAAACAAATACACAACATTAGATTTGCCCTGACGAAAACCTGCCAAAGTTTCTCTAAAATAACCGTTGGGACGCACCGCAGTCTTCCCATTCGGCAACATCTGAGCAGCGGAAGCGCATTCGAGACCCAAGTCAGTCTCAAGTCTCAAGTCGAGTCCCAAGTCTAAATGCAGATTACCAAGTCAAATCCAAGTCGAGTCCATGTCATTAATGTCAAGTCTCAAGTCAGAACAAATCAGAACAAAATCCAGGATCAATTTAATATCTTAAAGAAAACTAAATATCTAGGACTTTTCAATGCAATATGGTTTTAATAGGATAAAAACTTGGTAAGAGCATCATGAGTTTGATTTCTATAATCAGTTTCAACTTCAATAAATTCAATCATTCCATACAAATTCAGAAAACAGAATTTAAATTCAGTCGTCTGCTGGAACAAATCTCATCACTTTCAATCTAAGTCATTTACACAAACACAAGATCTCAAGTCAAGACTTTAGAAACCTTTTCAAGTCGTCAAAGTACAAGTCAGAGTCAAGTCCCACGTCACCGGACCCCAAGTCAAGTCTCAAGTATAGTCCAAGTCATGTGACTCGAGTCCCGCCAGCTGCTCCGTAGCTGCAGCAGAATAAGTCGGTGCTGTATGTGACCTGAATACTTCGAACCCCTGCCGCTTCTCCCACAGCCTGTTACTGTAAATACCTGCCTTCTTAGTCACCTTGCCTGCTTTAAGAAGGGTTATGAGAGGTCAAAGGTTAAGGCCCTGTATGTTCTGTGTATTCTGGTCGGACATACCTTCGTGCCTGCGAGCTTTTGACCTCCGTTTGTGTCCGCCGCTCCCGGCTAAGCAGTAAAGCTACAGCAGGCACAAGTGTTAATGCCTAGTCATGCTTTATTTTTCCCTTTCCTCATGTTTCTGCATGCATGTGACGGCTTGTGTAGGTGCTCCCGGGTGTATGGGTATGTAGATTACGTATGTGTGTGTGTGTATGTGTGTGTGTGTGTGTGTGTGTCCAGCTGGCCATCTTGACAGTGATGGATAGGATGGGCTGCAGAGCGAGGACGGCATCTGCTGTCACCTCTCTCACACACACACACACTTGCATACAAACGCAAAAGCACACCGTCCCCCTCATATTTATAGCTGTGTGTGTGTGAGTGAGTGTGTGTGAGTGTGTGTGTGCCTAAAATACCCTGTTCTCTCCTGGCGTGGGAGTACTCGGAGTGCCTAGAAGACATCCCTAAAAAGCTGCTATTTGCATGCTTGTGAGGTCACTGTCTGACCACGTGTGTGTGTGCGTGTGTGTGTGTGTGTGTGTGTGTGTGTGTGTGTGTGTGTGTGCGTGTGCGTGTGTCTTTGAGGCCTGTGCCAGAGGACAAAGTGCTCTTGTGATGAAATCTGATCAAAGGTGCTTGAAGAAAAGCGAAAGCAGACAAAGTCTACCATTATTGTCAACTGGTTCGAAGTGGTTTTACTTGTGTGTGTGTGTGTGTGTGTGTGTGTGTGTGTGTGTGCCAACCCCTCGACTCCCACTTGACCGCTGTACAGTACCCGTCACCTTTAGACTCGCGGTCCATATTGAGCAACCTGGTGGTGTGTGCTGCAGCTGGAGGAAAGGCCGGCCTCTCTGCTCTACATTAGTTGGCCAATATGTAACTACATGCTCTTCTGTGGCAGAGGCCTCTGTCTCATGACCGGACGGGACGGGTCCCGTTTCCTCACTCTGCTCAGCCTGTGTGTATTACAGTTGAAGGTTCTTGGTTGCAAATATTTGTATTAATTTTCAAATATAAGCTAACAACACATTTGACCAACCCACTCAATTCCCCACAATACAGGAAATGTACAGAAAAGAATCAAAATAACATTGAAATATACATATATATCTATGCATACATACACATACACATATACACACATATATACACTATATATGCATACATACATACATATACACATACATACATATACAAACATATACACAATTGACTAAAATTACACAATCACAAACACTAGCACTCAATGACATACAAAACTGCCCTTTATAGGTTTTTGTGTTGGGTTATGCTGTATTCATAGAGGAAAATTCATAATTAAAGTAATTTAAAAATGGTTTCCAAAACTTAAAGGATTTCTGGGTGGAGCCACAGACTCAGTATTTAAGTTTTCTAGTTGTAAGTGTGTCATGACCTCCTCCACTCAGCGTTTCTGTGATAGTGGAGTGTCGGATTTACATTTAAAAAGGATCAATCGGCTGTTCTCGGTTGCTTGTAATGTAAGGAAATGTGAGAGAAGTTATCAGGATGTTTAAAGCGTTGCACTCCTTCCTGCTGGCTGCTCGTCACGTTGGTGATCTTGGAGTTTATTGTGCTGTTAACAGCCTCGGCTAAACGCCTGATTCAAATTGGCTCTTAAAGGAGAATGGCAGTGTCATTTAGAGTTAGAGACCATTTACTTCTGTCTACATCTAGTTTATTTCCCCCAATCATTCTGCAACGCATGCTGTATGCAATTAGATTTTTTTTTAACATCTACTTCTTGTATGTTGTTTTTAGAGTACAAACTTCACGGTGTCAAACCGAGTGATTGTGACTTGTGCCGAAACGATCAGTCGATTAATCGATTAGTCGATCAACAGAAAATTAGTTGATTCTAATTTTCATAATTGATCCGTATAGTCCTTTTATCAAGTAAAAATACCAAACATTTGCTTTTTACAGCTTCACAAATGCTAAGATTTGCAGCTTTTCTCTGTTTCATATCATTATAAAATTAATACTTTGGTTTTTTTTCCCACTGCTGGTCAGACTAAGTAAGCAATTTTAAGAATCACTTTGGGCTCTCTTAACTTGTGATGGGCATTTGTCATTTTATAGACTAAATGGTTAATGGATAATTGAAAATATAATCGATGGATTAATCAATAATGAAAATAAGACCTACAGTTTGTAAGGCGATATGTGCGCGAGGGATTATTTCCCGGAGGAGACTTCCAGTTCTCCGGTCAGGTCTGAAGTGGAATCCGTTCGGCGACAGTAATGGAGCCGCTCCTTCAGACGAGGCTGTGAGGTTTGTGTTGTCAGTCTGCATCACCGGCATCGCGGCGGCGTGGGCTGCACTGCAGGTTATCCTCCCGTCTATCTGGGCCAAGCACAGCGTTCAGAGCCCTGGGGAGCAGAGACACTTTCTTAGCATCAGACCTTGGCAAAAATAGAGCCTCAGTGAAAATGGTTTCAGATAAAGGCACTAATGCACTTGATGTGCGCTTAATTTTGGCTTCAAATAACCACGGCCTTGGAACCCCCCCACCCCTCCCACCCCTCTAAATATGTAAGCATCTGTTGCAAGTTGAGATAAATCAAGTGCTTAACACACTTCTGTCAGATGTTACAGACATACCGAGCTGTGCTTTTGATAAGCCGAGCATGTTAATGTATTCTGAATGATGATGCAATGATGTTGTCACACTAACAAAATTTTGACTTTGACCCAGGTATGATCTGAACTGAAGTGATAAAATAACCACAAACAACACAAAACAACACTTAGAAGTGCTTAAAATGCAATGATTACACAAGTAAACTTTATTTTAGCTCTTTTCCCCATCAGATATCCATGAGTAGCTGTTTTGAAGAGAGGAAACAGAAACCGATGATAGAACTAATTATTCTTTATACCAAAGGGACGAGAGAGGAAAAGATCCAGCTTCCTCTGGACGGAGCGCTGCTCACTGCTGTGTAGGAGACGGATCGGATTTCACTCTGAAGTTTGATGGAGAAACGTCCGTACCGACTCCGGAATTTAATTTGGGCAAATTGGGCGAATTTACATCGTCTCAGTTAGCGGGGATTGGACGCTCTTCTCTGCTGCAGCAGCTTCACTTTGTGATTTAGTCTCATTAAGACGGGCGTATTTTTACATAAAAATCAAGCCTGGTGCACCTTCAAAGATATTAAACATACCTACAAAATCTCGACTATCGACTCGCTTCGATCCAAAACCATCGGTATCAGTTCTGGCCTTCAAAACCCCAGATCGGTCGAACCCCGGTGTGGATCGCTAGCTCTTTCTCCACGGATGTTTCGTCTATAAATAAATAACAGAGAGAGAGGCAGAGGCTACATCGCTTCGAGCTGAAGTCAATATTTCTCTTAACAAGTCTTGTACGGTTGTGTTTCTCAAAGCAGACAGCGCCGTACTTTCAGTGTCCAGGTAGTGTGAGCAGCTCTGCAGGGAGCGGAGCGCAGGAGACGCAGGGCGGACTGGAGTTTGTATTTATAGCTGCACTGTTTCTATGCTGCACTCTTCCATGTTGAACTGCATAGCGGCATATGCTGCATCCAACGCCACCGTGTCCTTGAGGCAGGGAGCACTGTAACCTTCATGACTGCTGCATATCAGCAGATATGGACAGAGGAGGAGGAGGAGGTGGAGAGGAGGAGAGGAGGAGAGGGGAGGGAGGAGCCAAACTGGACGGAGAGGGAAGGGGGGAGGAGATGAAAGGAGAGAGGGTGAGATGAGGAAAGAGGAAAGGAGAGCAAAGGGGAGAGGGCAAGGAGAGAGAATGAGAGGAGAGGGGGAAGGGAGAGAGGAGAAGGAGGTGAAAGGAGAGCAGAGAAGAGGGAGAGAAAAGGAAAGGACAAGGTAGGAGAGTGGGAGAGAGGAGGTAAGAGGAAAAGGGGTGTGTGGAGGTGAGAGGAGAGGAAAGTAAGGGAGGAGGGAAATGAGGGAGATAGAGGAGAGGAAAGGAGAGGTGAGAAGAGGAGAAGAGAAGGAGCTGAAAGGAAAAGCGGGTAGGGAAAAAGAGGAGGTGAAAGGAGAGGAGGAGGTGAGAGGAAAAGGAGAGGAGAGGAGGAGATGAAAGGATAGGGAATAGGAAATGAGAGGAGAGGAAGAAGAAAGGAGAGAGGAGAGGAGGAGGTGAGAGGAGAGGGAAGGAGAGAGGATGAGAGGAGAGGAGGAAATGACAGGAGATGAAAGGAGAGAGGAGAGGTGAGGCTTACAGCATCTCTTAAGCATTGCTTCTCCTTTGTGCCTATGGAAGTGAAAGAAAGAGAAAGAGAGAGAGAGAGAGAGAGCAGTGGTTTGTGAATGTCTGCCTCGATGCATTTCAATGCCGACTGAGCTCGCTTTGTCGAGTAGTCAGCCTTAGAAACCACCTTTCTCTCTCTCTCTCTCTCTCTCTCTCTTTCACATACTCACTCTCTCACACACTCTTTCACATTTTGAGTCTTCACTGCAGTCACATGTGGGCGCCTGAGGCGTGATTTTGTATGTGTGTGTGTTCATGTGTGTCTGTGTGTATAGTCATGTGTGTGTGTGTGTGTGTGTGTGTGTGTGTGTGTGTGTGTTGGGTCATTCGAGGACGGCCCAGTCTGCCAGTGTCGTCCTCTTCTTCTTCTCCTTCACTCCGGCTGCTGAAATGGAGACGATTCACACATTTGAATGAGAGGGGAGATAATTAATAGTGTGTGTATGTGTGAATGTGTCTGTGTGTGTATGTGTGAGTGTGTGTGTGTGTGTGTGAGTGTGTGTGTGTGTGTGTGAGTATGTGCCAACACTGACCGTCTCCAAGGAGATGCAGGAGGCGAGTGAGGCAGCCAACATGGTGTAGTAAACCTTAGAAATGTCATTGTGTTTCACAACGCTGTGTGTGTGTGTGTGTGAGTGTTAATGGTGTGTGTGTGTGTGTGTGTGTGTGTGTGTGTGAGTGTTAATGGTGTGTGTGTGTGTGTGTGTGGGGGGGGGGTGTTTGCTGCCTAGCAACGCTCTGTTTATGTCTCCTTAACGGAAGATGAGAGTGTAGCTCAGGTGTGTTTGGGCGAGCGAGGCTCAGTAACATGCTGAGGCGGGTGAGCGAGAAAAGCTCACCCGCTCGTTTGTTTGTTCTTTCCTCCCCTCCCTCCTTTTTGTTTCGTTATTTGTTCCTTCCTTCCTCCCTTGCTTCCTTCTATCCTTGCTGCCCTTCTTCCTTTATTTCTTCATCCTCCCATCCTTCCTTCCCTCCTGCCTTTCTTGTGTTCATCCTTCCTTCCCTCCTTTGTTCCTTTATCGCTCCCTCTCTTCCATTCATCCTACCTAACCCTTCATTGCTTCCTCCCTTCCCTCCTTCTTTGCTCCCTTCCTGCCTTCCTACTTATCCTCTTTACTTTCCCACTCCCTTCCTTTCTTCCTTGCTGCTTTCTTTGTTTCCTTCCTTTCTCCCTCCCCTCCTTTTCATCCTTCCTGCCATCCTTCCTTTCTTTCATCCTTCCTTCCTTCATCCTCACACATCTTCTGTCCTCTCACCCTTCTTACTGTCTTTCTTCATTCTTTCCATCCTCCCTGCCTTCCTTGTTTGCCTCCTTCCTGCCATCCTTCCTTTCTTTCATCCTTCCTTCCTTCATCCTCATACATCTTCTGTTCTCTCACCCTTCTTACTGTCTTTCTTCATTCTTTCCATCCTCCCTGCTTTCTTTGTTTCCTTCCTTTCTCCCTCCCCTCCTTTTCATCCTTCCTGCCATCCTTCCTTTCTTTCATCCTTCCTTCCTTCATCCTCATACATCTTCTGTTCTCTCACCCTTCTTACTGTCTTTCTTCATTATTTCCATCCTCCCTGCTTTCTTTGTTTCCTTCCTTTTTCCCTTTCCTCCTTTTCATCCTTCCTGCCATCCTTCCTTTCTTTCATTCTTCATCCTCATACATCTTCTGTTCTCTCACTCTTCTTACTGTCTTTCTTCATACTTTCCATCCTCCCTGCCTTCCTTGTTTGCTTCCTTCGTTGCCTCTATCATGCTTTTCGTATTCTTTCCTTCCTTCCTTGCTTGCTTGCTTCCTTCCTTCCTTCCTTCCTTCCTTCCTTCCTTCCTTCCTTCCTTCCTTCCATTCACTACTCTGTATTTATGTAGCTAAACACTCAGCTTTCCTCTGCCATTGTGTCCCATTGGAATGAATGGGTCTGGATTAGAGCCTCTCTGGTTACAATCACAATGAACTGAGTCAGGTTTACTGTTGTGTGTTTAGCCTGAAGTCAGTGTGATTTACCAGAACCAGGCTGCTTCTTTAGCATTTCATTCAGCTGAGTGTTGCTGATGGGATGAATGCCGGTGTTGTCTGTCCTGGCCTGTTGGACCCAGCAGCTCTGTGACCCAGCACCGGGTCACAGAGCAGGAACGAGTTTGCATGAGAGAGTGAATCTGTTGTTTGTTTGCAGGCTGAAGCACAAGCGTCCCGACTCCCCTCATGTACACTGCAAAGAATATTAAGGCACTTCAACTTAAAACTTAAAAGTTTCCTTGCTGCCTTAAAATTGCAAGAAATAGCACTGAATAGTTGGGTCAAAGTTCAGTCGTTCTTATCATAAAGCTCACTTAAGACAATAACTTAAATCAGCAAATGTCCATTCATGTTGACAAGTGTTTATCAGTTGAATATACTGAATGATGAACTGTATTCCGGTGTTATTGATTCTAATGATTTTAACGCCGATAAGTAGGTAGCTCAATCTGCATTCATGCAAACTTATGAGGTGGATACTACCGTCATGTATAACACAGGATGGAGAGAATAGAGTTTATAGAAATTGTAGTGGATGTAGGGATTGAGCTGGATACTCATTTTCATCATGGTTACCATTTTATTTTATTTTTTTAAATCAGAAATTGACCTATGATTAACCTAACATAAATCCATTACACGTCTCCATTTTGTAACTTTATCCAAACAACAAGAAGGAAGTGTTTCTGGAGCGTTACCTTGGATGCAATGCATGCTGGGAAGTCTGCTAATAAGCTAACGTTTCTTAATAAACGTTAACATGATCAGTTCAGTAAACGCTTGGGAAGATGTTCTCTCACAATTCATAAACTCATAAGTCACAACTTAGAAGTCATGAAGCTGATCTGTATATATTTGGAGTTTGTGATTAAAGATGAGCTGATTTGACGGTTTTTAACAGTTTTTACAGTGTAGTGAGGTTTCCCACGGCGTCCTGTGGTTCAACAAAACCAGATCTTCTGCTTTAAATGACGAGGCCGGTCCGGGTCGAGGCTTAGCCGGTGTGTGACAACATGCTCCACTGACCGACCAGACTGGAAGACTGTTTTCTGCAGAGAGAAACAAGCTCCCTCTTCTCTCTCCTCGCTGTATATTCTGTGCAGGTTATTAGTTGTTGTTCATTTCCCTGCTGAGCGTCTCCAGAGGATCCAAACCAAACGCAGGAGAGACACCCGAATGACTGCTGGCACAATACTAAAACTCATTATGGAGTATTCGTGTTTTGAACTACTTCGAAACATCAAGATGACACGCTGTTTTAATAGGGCGGCACAGTTAATTGTATATCGGTTAATTTATTCCGCAATTAGTTGTCGTACAATATTGGCATATCAGCAATACTGTGTGCAGACGCCTCGGCCCTCTGGGTAAATAAAATAGAACAATTTGGGAATGAAGAAAGCCTGACTGTTGTTCTTTTTGAGTGCAGAACATTTTTTCATCAGACGATGTTTCACTGGTTTCATGCGCTGAAGTCGTTTTTTTTTTTGTGTTTTTGTTTTTTTCTGTCGCCCATATCAGCAGCACTGAAACATTTCATATCAAACATTTAATTTGGGACGTCTGCCGCAGTTTAAAACAGTCAAGATATCGATCAAAGATGCACTAAACTGATACGAGAGGCACAAATTAAAAGTCATTATGGGATATTGCTGCTTTGAGCCGTCCCAAAACACCCAGATAGCCTGCTGATTTAATCATGTCCAATTAATAGTGGTACAATATTGGCATATCAGCACACTGGCATTTAATTTGCAGACAATGAATTTAGAGTGTCTGCTGCAGCTGAAAGTAATTTTGTTCCTCAAATCATCAGGACCATTTGTCATGATTATAATTATTAATCCAATTTGTCAGGGTTTTCATCCATGATTGTGTACTTACACGTTTTAAACTGACTTTAAAAGTTTTGCATAAAAAGCTGTTGCATCTACAAGAATGTGATTATCTTTTATTTGAAATATTCAGCAGTAACGATGCATTTTTGGAAATGGATATTTGCCGTTTCACTGTCAGCTTGACGTTTAGAGCTTATCCAATGGGGGTTGAGTGCTTCATAAACCCAAGGATGGATGTAATCTGAAGCTGAACTGAAAATATGAAAATCACCAAAATTGGAGTTACAAATCAGCAGAGATATGCAGTTATTAAAATAAATAATCTATCTATCCAATCCTGAGCTGATAATCGTCTTCTAGCTCTGTTGCTGTTTTATATGAACTGTATTAGACTGAAATTGATTATATCTGACTGGATGAGAGAGAGAGAGAGAGAGGGAGAGAGAAGAGAGAGAGACGCTTTAAGGCATCAGGTAGGAATTTCATCCTTTTCCTCTCCCTCTCTCTCTCTCTCTCTCTCTCTCTCTCTCCTCTCTCTCTCTCTCTCTCTCTCTCTCTCTCTCTCTCTCTCTCTCTCTCTCTCTCTCTCTCTCCCTCTCTCTCTCTCTCTCTCTCTCTCTCTCTCTCTCTCTCTCCTCCATTTTTTCTCCTAGTGGATCTAAATCATTTACTGGCAAGGAGAGGACACACACACACACACACGACCGTTGATGCTAACCCGATACTACTGCTTTGCTGGGTGTGTCTCACTCACTCACTCACTCACTCACACACACACACACACACACACACACACACACGGTCAGGTGAAGTGGCAGTTGGAACGATGCTACTACCGTTGGTCTGTGTGTGTGTGTGTGTGTGTGTGTGTGATCCTTTTACCTGATATTTATGTATCCCCAGAGACCTTCTCTATACACACACACACACACACACACACACACACACACCATTCCAGGCATTCTACACATGGAAGACCACCAAAAAAGGAAGAGGATAAATTAAAAATAATATAAATGATAGATTTATTCAGGCTGCTTACAATATACTGCTTTGTTTTGTTTTGTTTTAAACCCTGATAATGGAGCCAAATGAATAATCAAACAATAGACATTTTCCCATTTAGCTGTCAGAAGTACCATAATTAAACTCTGTGTGTGTGTGTGTGTGTGTGTGTGTGTGTGTGTGTTGGGGTATATATATATATACTGGAGAGAGATGAAGGTTTTTATTGGGTTCCTGCCAAGAGTGGGAATGAATGGTTATTTGTCAGAATAATGCAGTTAGCTGACTGGAGGCGTGTGTGTGTGGAGCGGCTGTGTTAGATGGCTTTGAGTTGTATTTTTGGAGGTTTGTTAATTTTGTGTGTGTGTGTGTGTGTGTGTGTGTGTGTGTGTGCTCGCTCATGTGCACACTGTCAGAGAAAGGATACACGTGTTGTACTGTTTTGTCACAGGGTCTGTGCCTATTGGACAACAGCATACCTTTATTTCTGACAGGGTGTGTGTATGTATGTGTGTGTGTGCATGTGTATGTTCGAGTGCATGTGTGTGTGTGTTTGTGTGAGAATAATATGTATTTACTGTGACAATAACCACAGTTTGAACTGCTCCGATACTCTGATTTTCCAAACAGTTCCTCTTGTGCAACAGCAGAGCAGCAACGATGATGCAGAAGTTGCGGTTTTGTGTTTTGTCTGTGACGACAACATGCGAACCCGCCCCGTCTGTAACTGTAGTGCTGCTGTCGGGTGTCTCTAAAATGTTCACTTTTCAGGAACTAAGAAAAACAGCTTTGTTCTAGTTTGATGACAGTGCACTGACTTTATCCCGCTGGTTTTCAAAGTGTTTCCTTCAGTTTCAGTTAAAACATGAAAAAAATTTGGAGCTGACAGCGCAGATTTGCTGGTATAGGTCTAATTTGCCAAATCACCCACAAATAACCTCAGTGTCTCCCGCCAGTTAGTGTAATCTGGGATTACAGCAGTTATTTAAAGTCTTTCAACCCCCGGCTCCCCTGTTCCCCCCCCTCCCCCCCCAGGTCTGCCCCCCTCGACCCTGAAAACCTCTTTTCACCCCTTTTTTCCCCTCCTGTTAAAGCTATAAAGCTCCCACCTCGCCCGGGCTGGGATCTCAGTCTAATCCCTCCGTATCGACTGACAGATGCATTCTGGGATGCCCGGCAGGCTTAGTGCTCAACGCAGGACTGATCTGAATTTCACCAATAATTGCAACAGAAGTAGTTTCCTTGTGATAATTCTCTTTTGTGTCGCTGACATTGATTTTGTGCCATTTGCCAATCCCAGTCCCTGAGGACGGCAATTTTGCAGAGTGACGTTGCCTCAACAAGTTGCAGGTTTGTCTCTGCCTGCAGCTGATTCATTGATGCTTCTAGTGTCTTTATTTTGTGTCTCTATGTCATGATGCAGAAAGAAACAAAGATGCTGTTTCAGGAGGAAATTGATTACACAACAGGTTGAAGACCTGCATGGTCTGGCAGGTCAAACCAGGCTAATGAATACGTCTTGTGTAGCGCTGGTTGGCCCTTAGTTAGCCTTGGCTAGTCCTGTTTAGCCTTGTAGTAGAAACCAGACTAAAGTTTAGCTCTATAAAGCCTTGGTTGGTCCTGTAATAGAAATCAGGCTAAAGAGTAGCCCTTGGACAGCCTGTCTAGACCCTGTAGCCAAAACCAGGCTCAAGATTAGACCTGTAAAGCCTTGGTAGGCTACTTAAGTTGAAACCAGGCTAGTTAGTAAGCTAGTTAGTTTGTAGTCAAAACCAGGCTAAAGATTAGCCCTCTATAACCTTGGTCAGTCCTTAAATTGAAACTAGGATCTTTATTAACCCCATGGCTGGTTAGGCTTCTTAGGCCCTGTAGTGGAAACCAGGCTAAAGTTAAGCCTTGTATTGCTTTCATAGGTCCTTTAGTTGAAACTGCACTAGTTAACCCTTGGCTGGCCTTGTTTAGCCCAGTTTAAACCAGGCTAAATGTTAGCCTTGTGGAAACCAGGCTAAGGTTTAGCTCTGTGTAGCCTCGGCAGGTCCTGCAGTGGAGACCAAGGCTGAAGGGCGTTAGCTCAATCCCCAAATGTTCAGTATCAGTGTGTTTTAACAGTCTGTTCACCATAAACTTCTGTTAGCCAATCTCTCTCTGCGCTGGAGGCAATGTTGCCGAGGGATGTTGCCTCAAAAAGTTGCTGGAGTGTGGTTGCCTTGTGAGCAGATGGCCCAGCCGTCTGTCTGCACATTAGCAAGATACTGATGAGATGAGTCAGTTACCACACACTTCCACACACACACACACACACACACACACACACACACACACACCCCAGCTTCCTCTGTCACGTCTGGTGTGTGATTGTGTGTATGTGTCTCTATGTTCTGCCTTATACATGTATGCAGAAGAGTGTGTGTGTGTGTGTGTGTGTGTGTGTGTGTATGTGAGTCTGCAGATCTCCCTCCCTCCTCGTGTGCATCAGTATGCATGTATGCACCTAACTGTGTGTGTGTGTGTGTGTGTGTGTGTGTGTCCTATTGCTCGCGGTCTCCTCTGTTCTGCTTCCTCTGAGACAGCAGGGAACATCGCTGACTCACACCATCCACCTCAACACACACACACACACACACACACACACACACACACACACGAACACAATAAGAGTAATAACAGAGGTTGGAATAGAATAGCTGCCTGCGAGTGCAGTTGCATTTTTTTGATAGAAAATCAAAGCATCTGATTGAAAACTATATTTTTTGAACGCTGCATCAAAAACAATCAAATAAACTCTGGAGAGAAAGGCGCAGCCCCGAAAACACACTTAACAGCAAGATGGGCTGCCGAGTTCAGTCCTGCCGCCTCGCTGCGTCTGATAGACAACCTGCTGCTTTTATAAGCTGTTTGGAAGAAAAAATATATAAGCGAGGGGCGATGAAAAAGCAGAATTTCGAGCGAAGGGGTGAATCTTCACATTCAAAACACACACCCGGAGGGAAGATGGGTGTTTGATTTCAGCGCCTGGGTGCGTTTGATGGAGAACCCTCGGCGTCTGTAGAGCTGCCGGGAGGGGTGGGGCTGCTGAAACCTGACGGTGATGTAGAGGAAAACAGGAGGGTTCATTTCCACAGCGTTACGTCTGTTTTGGAAAATCATTATCTGGAGTTCCTCATTCAGTACGTCTGAAACAGAGGATCCAGTCTGTAAAATGTCTCTTATTTTGATAATCAAAGACTTCAAGTTGCCCTTTATGCTTTAAAAAGCATCGTAATTTGATTTGTCGTGCTGTGAGTCATTTTGTCTCTCATTTTCATGGTGGATTTCTCATTTTGAAAACCAAACCACTCTTGGCTGGAAGTTACAGAAGCAGGCTTGGGACCGGTAGGTTGCAAGTTCGAATCCCCTGACTGAAAATCTGGTTGGTAAAAGTGAATAAGAACAACACTCCCCTCCATGATTTGTCATTTTTTAAATACATTTTTAGGCAGTTAGCTTCTTTTCCAGTGAGCAGGCATGGGGTTCAGTGTCTTGCTCATGGGCACTTTGGCACTTTGGGATTTGAACCTGTGACCTTCTGGTTATGGGATGATCTCACTAAACACTAGGCCACCCTGCGATCATTAAAAGGTAAATGTAGCATTTACAATTAAATGTAGCATTTATAAATAACAGTGATATCTTGGTATAATGCTCTGGTGAGACGATGGTCGAGATTCGTACATTGTTAGTGCTAGGACTACATTTCCCATGAACCCTGTTGCTTCCTGATGCAAAGCGGATGTTGTATCTTCCGTCAAAGGTTTTCTTTTTGTCTTTTTTGTTTGTTGTCTTCACTGAAGAGGATCGACCTGTTGGAAGTGATTTCTCCATCGCTCCTTTCCCTCCTTCCACCATCTGCTGCCAGAAACTCTTTCAGCTTTAGCTCCGTTTGCTCTGGAAGAACAGAACCTCTTCCTGTTTTGTGCCGTAAAGCGATCCAGCAGATTTCCCTCCAGATCCACCAGGTGGAGAAACTATGGAGGATGCAGAGAAGAGGCTGACAGTGATGGTCTCTAATTATATACTAATGTCTTAAAATTAATGTGGTAATGATTTATTGATGTTAAAATGACACACATAGCAACTTTAACTACCATCGAGCTGCGTGTGATCAAGGCACTGAACTCCCAAATTGATTCATTAGAGCTGCTGAGTGCCAGACGCTGGTTGTGCTGGGACTGTGAAAGTGAAGCAGGGTAGGGCTGTAAAAGAGCATGAAACTTTTCCCTGGAATAATAAAGGTTAGAAGAAAGATATTATTTGATGCGTCTTCTCTCTCACTGACCCTGAGTCTGCCTGTACAGAGAGCCTGCCTGCTCAGCCAACCCTCCCTGGGAGTAAATATAAAGGCTGAGAGGAGAGGAGAGGAGAGGAGAGGAAGAGGAGAGGAGAGGAGAGGAGAGGAGAGGAGAGGAAGATGTGAGCTGTGTTGTTGCTGCTGACTGCTGTTATGTTTTATAGTGTTGTTGGTGTTAGCAGGCCCAGACTCGGCTCGCTGTGTCCTATTAAAAAACTATTGCTGTTCCTCTATCGCTGTGTATTTACTGCACAACTGATTAGAACACTCTATACTATAGTTCCTGTGTGTGTGTGTGTGTGTGTGTGTGTGTGTGTGTGGGGGGGGGGGGGGGGGGGGGGGGGGGGAGGAATAAGCTGTCAAAGTGAACACTTTTGGAGGCTGGGCCCACACACACACTCAAACTGCTCTCTCTCTCTCTGTCTCTCTCTCTCACACACACACACACACACACAGCTGGCGCAGTGGAGGGTGAAGTTGAGATGGGGTTGGTGTGTTGGTGGTCGCCTCACTGGGACTTTTATATGCCTCTGATTGGCTATTTGTTAGGCCTTTATACAGTCCCAGAGAGAGAGAGAGATAGAGAGAGAGAGAGAGAGAGAGAGAGAGACATAGACAGAGAATACGAGACGGCGTCAGGTGACCTATCAGAACGTGAGAATGCGGTCTTCGATCTTAGCTTAGCTGGCTGCTAATTTAGCAGCGATTCACACCCTGAGGTCAGCTCGGATCACACCGTTATTCTGGGGTGTGTGTGTGTGTGTGTGTGTGTCGGGTGTGTGTGTGTGTATTGGGGGGGGGGTGGGTGGTCAGAGGAGACGTGAGGACATTCTCAGGGAAAGGTTGGGAGCGAGGACATGGGTGGTTCAGCCAAGGTGCAGTACAAGGTGCTTTTTTAAAGTCAGCAGCAGGTCCAGGTTCCTCTCTGGTTCCCCTCAAAAACATGTCACCTCTAAAACTTTACCTTTAACAGTGTATTGAATCAGATTTGGAGTGGATGATGCCTTTAATGTACCGGCTGTGGCTGGGAGAGTCGTGTTAAAACAATCAGTGACTGCAGCTTTTATCTCTGCTGTGCGTCGACGTGGCCGAGTGTGTGTGACAGCTGGACTCGTTTTTACTGTAATACTGTCTCTCCTGGGCCAAATGGTGTGGTGTGTGTGTGTGTGTGTGTGTGTGAGTGTGTGTGAGAGTCTCCAGAGTGCACACAGCAGGTCGGGGGTTTGGTGTCTTGCTCCAGGACACTTCAGTAGAACATATGGCTGCTGCTGGGGTCGAACCTGTGACCTTTGTGTTCCAGGACGGCCTGCTGCTGCAGAATGAATGGGAGTCAATGGAAGACCAGTACAGCAACACCGAGGCCTATTTTTATGTTTGTGTGTGTGTGTGTGTGTGTGTGCGTGTGTGTGTGTTTGTGAGAAAAAACCACCGTCATAACTAGGCTAGCAGCCAGTAGTGTGTGTGTGTGTGTGCGTGTGTGTGTGTGTGTGTGTGTGTTTGAGAGACACGAATAGAGAGAGGGTGTATGTGTTAGTTGGAACTGAGTGAGTGTGTGTGTGTGTGTGTGCGCATGCATGCAACTTGGAACAGCTGTTTCTCACTGTGTCCTTTCAACCCCCCCACCTCCCCCTTCCCCGACACACACACACACACACACACACACACACACCAGCCTCCTGTGGAAAGGTCAGAGCTCCACCCCTCCAGGCCCCGCTAGGGTTTCAAAACAAACCCACCCTCCCTCTGCCAACCTCCTCCACCACCAGCCTGAGGAGGGGGGTTGGGTGGGGGGATGGGGGGGGGGGTGTAAGGGGACAGCGACACTCTAAGAATACTGGTGACCTTTGACCCTTTTTCGTAACCTGGTGTCGCAGTGCCAGAACCTCTCACCTGCTCTCCTTCCTCCTTTCATCCCTCTCTCTCGTGCTTTAAAGTGTGTGTGTGTGTGTGTGTGTGTGTGAAAGCAGCGATGAGGATGATTGGTGACTTCAGGAAGGAAGTTTTGGTGTCCTGCTGATGTTTGGAAGTCTCTCTCTCTTATTGGATTGCATTAGAGCATTTCCCTCAGGAGGGATGAGGGATGAAGAGAGAGAGAGCGAGAGAGAGAGAGAGAGAGAGAGAGAGAGGACTACGACTGTCTCTCTTCCTCAGTCTAAATATGGAAGTTATTTCTGCAGTGAGAAAAATTAGGAGAAGAGACTCATTGGCCCTAGTAGAAAAAAAAGAGTGATAGAAACGAGCGATCAAGTGCCAGTAACAATAAGAAAAAAAGCTCTTTCTCTCTCTTTCTCTCTCTCTCTCCCTCTCTCTCTCCTCCTTCATCACTCCGGTATTGATGTTGTGAAATGAATACTCGTCAGATAGCTGGACTCTATATTTAGAACAGAGAAATGCAGAACCGTGCTCTCTCTCTCTCTCTCTCCCTCTCTCTCTCTCTCTCTCCCTCATTAACTGCACACTGACCTCTGAACTGTGTGTGTGATCATCCTCCATTAAGTTCAAAAGCTTAAAGGGAAACTCCCCCTAAAACACTTAAACCCTGTTGAAAAAGCAGCTATTGATGATGTACTTTGCATTTCCTGGCTCCATTTAATAGTTTGGTGTTTTTTTCTTCTCGGTGGATAACTGGCCAATCGTAGACGAGGTGACGTCACCTCCAGATGTTTCCAGCAGCTACAATGGAGTTTGATATGAGAAAATGTTTCAGGATGTAAAACATCAGCGGTAAACGTCAGGTTTTGGTGTCAGTCCCTCAGAATCAAAGAGCGAGGGCTTCTTTCTAGAGCCGCCATTTTTGCACCGAGAGACGTTCAACAATCATACAGGGAGAAATCCATCGTAGAAGAGGAGAGAGACCAGTTTCTCCACCCACAGGAGCAGGAGAGAGACCAGAATGCAATGCAGCAGAGAGACAGGTTGGGGTTTGAGTAAGAGGCGTGACTCTCACTTTTTCTAGACTGGAAAAATTCTCACTCCGCTATCACTATCCATCTATCTGTAAAGCCCTCAGCTGAATGCCAAAAGTTCAGGCTCGTTCTCTGGGGGTTGTTGAAAGGCATTCTGGGAAACGTAGGAAATCACTAACTGCAGTAGAAGTGGAGGAGGCAGGTTGAGGGAAAGTGGGTTCACCAAAAAAGTAAATTACAACACTTCATTACAACTGATCTTCTCTGACTCGTCTTCAACTGATAACTGGTTTTATTTCCAATGGTTGAAGGCTCTCTCTCTCTCTCTCTCTCTCTCTCTCGCTCTCTGCTCTCTCTCTCTCTCTCTCTCTCTCTCTCGCTCTCTGCTCTCTCTCTCTCCCTCCATCTCTCTCTGACTCAGTGTTTTCCTCTCTGTCCTGTCATTCGTTCTCCTTGGTCCATTAAGGCGTCGTGACTGGAGGGAGGGATGGAGGGGAGGGGCTGACCGATGGAGGGATGGAGAGATGGAGGGAGGGAGAGAGAGAGAAACGAGTGTGTGTCGTGACGCTCGGCTTCACCTCTCCGCTCCGTAGAGCCGGACGGAGGCCAGAGGAGGATGGAGGGATGAAGGGGAGGAGGGGAGGAAGGGAGAGAGAAAGATGGGGAGGAAAGCGAGTGGGAGAGAGAGGTATAAAGAGCATGAGAGAGAGGGAGGGAGGGAGGGCAGAGAAGTGGGAGAGAGAGAGAGAGAGAGGTAAAGAGAATGTGAAAGAGTTAGAAAGAGAAAAAGAGAGGGAGAAAGCAAATGGGTGAGAAGGTAAAGAGAGCATGGGAGAGAGAGAATATTGACTGGGAGAGAGAGAGAGAGAGAGGAAAGGAGTGACAGGGAGAAAGCAAATGGGTGAGAAGGTAAAGAGAGCATGGGAGAGAGAATATTGACTGGGGGAGAGAGAGAGGAAAGGAGTGACAGGGAGAAAGCAAATGGGCGAGAGGTAAAGAGAGCATAAAAAAAGGGAGAGAGAGAGAGAGGGAGTTTGCTGACACACACCGGACACACACACACACACACACACACACACACACACACACACACACACACACACACACAGAGTCGTGATGCAGCTGTTAGATCAGGTGACTGCTGAGGTCGCTCTGTTACCTTTTACCTGCTTCTTCTCCTCCGTCCATCCCTCCATCCTTTCATTTCATTATCTCTCTCTCTCTCTCTCTTTCATCTATTCGCCTACTTGGTTGTCTCTCTTTTTCTTTTTTATCCCTCTCATCTCTCTCTCTCTTCCTTTTTTCCTCCTTCCTTTCCTTCCACATCTCTCTTTCATTTTTCCCCTTTCTGTCCTCCCTCCCCTCTCTCTCTCTCTCTCTCTCTCATCCCCTTTTTCTCTTTCTTCCATACTTCTCAATCCTTCCTTCCTCCCATCTCTCTCTCTTTCTCCCTTTCTCTCTCTCTAACTCCTGTATCCCCTGTCTTTCTCCCTTCTCTCTCTCTTTCTTCTTCTTTCTCTCCACCCTTCCTTCCTGTCCCCCCCTTCTTTCTGTTCATCCTACCTTCTCTTCCATGTTTCTCTTTCATTTTCATCCCCTTTTTCAATTTCAGTGTCAATTTAACGAGCTTTATTGACATGACTGGAACAACTTCTTCTTCTTCTTCTTCTCTTTCTTTCCATCCTTCCTTCCCTCCTTCCCATCTTTCTGAAGACTGGTTCTACTGGTCAAGATTAAACTCTGACTCCCTCTGTCCTTTCTTCTTCTCTGGCTTCAGTAATGAAACTCGTCACTGTTCACACTAATAGAACGGCTGCGATACAGCAAGGCCATAAATCAGCCTCTCTGTGTGTGTGTGTGTGTGTGTGTGTGTGTGTGTGTGCGCACGAGGTACCGACTATAGGTCATTTAGATTTGGCTGTGTGATAAAAGTGCTTAATCTGCCTGGATACAGAACCTGGAATTGGCCGAGCGTGCGTGCACAGACACACACACACACACACACACACACACACACACACGCCGCTGTAGGTGGTAATGATGATAGCTGCTACCTATCTGAGATGGAGGTAAATGCGGGTTTGAAAGTCTCCCATCTTCATCCGTGGGTCAGAGTCACCGTAGTGTGTGTGTGTGTGTGTGTGCGTGTGTGTGTGTGTGTGTGTGTGTTGTGTAAGAACAGGTGACAGCGTGACAGTGTGCGTTTTCAAGCTGCTGTAACATTAGACACCTTCTGTCATTGTCTCTGTGTAAAGGATACCAAAGTGCTGACTGACTCACTAACCCCCACCGTGTGTGTGTGCGCGCGCGTGTATGTGTGTGTGTGTTTGTGTGTGTGTGTGTGTGTGTGTGTGTGTGTGTGTGTACGTGTGTGTATTTTTGACGACATACATGAGCGTGTGTGTCTGCTTTTACATCTGTCCTTGCCTGTGTGTCTTTGTCTTTGTTCGTGTGGATATATCGTTGCTTGTGTGTGTGTGTGTGTGTGTGTGTGTGTGTGTGCATCTCTGCTTGTGTGTCTTGGCTTGTGTGTGTTTCTCTGCTCATGTGTGTGTTTGCATGTTGCCTGTCTTTTCCCATGTGTGTCTTCCTTTGTGTCTTAACCTGTGTATTTGTCTTAGCTTGTGTGCGTTTCTGTTCAAGTGTGTGTCTTTGCTCGTGTGTGTGTGTGTGTGTGCGTGTGACAGCTCCCTATTGGCTGAGCTGCAGCATATAGGAAGTGGGCGTGTCCTAATTTTACCTGACAGTATCACACCATCGTAACATACTGCAACTCTACTTTGCGTTTTAAACCTTTTTTATTTATCTTTGGAAGGTGGACTGAACCTTTTAGCAAGGCACTTAAAGGTGCTGTGTAAGCAACGGGGCTTATGGGAAATGTAGTCTTAATGAGGAGCTTGGCTTTAGTCATTATACCAAGGTATCACAATTCATTTGACAATGATATATTGATGTTTAAAATGCTACACACTGCACCTTTAACTCCATTACTTCAATGGAACAAGATACATTTCTCTTTTTTCCGTCCAAACCGACAGTTCACATGCTGAGTCGCACTTATCTACATATTCCCTGGAAATCTGCCCTCGACCTTGGGGAACTGCTGGTGTGTGTGTGTGTGTGTGTGTGTGTGTGTGTGTGTGTGTGAGTTGCCGAGCTGCGATAAGCTTTTTCTATTAGTTACAGCTAGCTAGGCCCGCACTGACTATAGGCAAATGGGCTCTTAGGCTCACTGATTGATAGAGTGTGTGTGTGTGTGTGTGCATGGAAGTGAAAGTGTGTGTTTCTTGTGTGGTTAGGTGTGTATGTTCAGGTGTATGTCTGTGTGCTTGTGTGTGTTTCTCGTGTGTTTATGTATGTTTAGGTGTGCGTTCCTTGACTATTTGTGTATTAATATGTAGTTTTTAGTTAAAGTGTGTGTGTTACCTATGTGTGTGCGTTTGTGTGTGAATGTGTGTGTGTGTTTGTGTGTTTAGGTATGTTACCTACTTGTACATGAATATGTATTATTTTGTCAGTGCATTTGCGTTATGGATGTGTATGGTTTTGTATATATATGTGTGTGTGTGTGTGCGTCTGTGTGTGTGTGTGTGTGTGTGTGTGTGTGTGTGTGTGTGTTTGCACGTAAGGCATCACATTACCACTCGGTAATGAGAAGTCAGTTTGTCCAATCATCACCATGCAGCTCCACACTATAATCTGCAGGCTGCAACCAGCAGGCAAATCACAATCAACTGCTATTTGTCTTGTGGTACACACACACACACACACACACACACACACACACACAGGAGTGTTTATATGTTTATGGGAGTGCAAATAGGATGTGATTAGGCATGTAATTAGCTGTGAGCGCTGAGGTTTTCATCAGGTTTCTGTTTCTGTTTCAAACCTCACTGCAGTGAAGAATACAACCTGTCTGCTATTACAGAGAGAGAGAGAGAGAGAGAGAGAGGGAGAGAGAGAGCGAGAGAAAGAGAGACAGGCAGTCTGCTTGAGAGAGAGAGAGAGAGAGAGAGAGAGAGAGAGGCAGTCTGCTTCAGAGAGAGAAAGAGAGAGAGGCAGTCTGCTTCAGAGTGAGAGAGAGAGAGAGAGGCAGTCTGCTTCAGAGTGAGAGAGAGAGAGAGAGAGAGACAGTCTGCTTCAGAGAGAGAGAGAGAGAGAGAGAGAGGCAGTCTGCTTCAGAGAGAGAGACAGTCTGCTTCAGAGAGAGAGAGAGAGAGAGAGAGACATGCAGTCTACTTCAGAGAGAGAGAGAGACAGTCTGCTTCAGAGAGAGAGAGAGAGAGACATGCAGTCTGCTTCAGAGAGAGAGAGAGAGAGAGACATGCAGTCTGCTTCAGAGAGAGAGAGAGACAGTCTGCTTCAGAGAGAGAGAGAGAGAGAGAGACATGCAGTCTGCTTCAGAGAGAGAGAGAGACAGTCTGCTTCAGAGAGAGAGAGAGAGAGAGAGAGACATGCAGTCTGCTTCAGAGAGAGAGAGAGAGAGAGAGAGACAGTCTGCTTCAGAGAGAGAGAGAGAGAGAGAGAGACATGCAGTCTGCTTCAGAGAGAGAGAGAGAGAGAGAGAGAGAGACATGCAGTCTGCTTCAGAGAGAGAGAGAGAGAGAGAGAGACAGTCTGCTTCAGAGAGAGAGAGAGAGAGAGAGAGAGAGACAGTCAGGATTTGAACCCGTGATGTGAGTGTACGGTTTGTGTCTGTAATCCTCTGACCCACCAGTCTGCCCAGTGTGTGAGCGCTCACTCCACCCAGTCTGGATCACCATGTTTAACCTTGGCGGGAACTGATTGGCTGGTTGGCTGATTGATTAGGTGTTAGGTCGATTGATGACCTGATTGATTGGTCAAAAGATAGAAGATTTTTTGTGTCTCTTGGTCTTTTTTGCCTCGCTTTCATGGCTAGCTGAATGAAATTATTTGCAAATTTGCCTCCTTCCTTCCTTCCTTTCTTCCTTCCTTCCTCTCTTTCCTCCTTCTCTCATCCCTTTCCCTCCTCCACCTCCTTGCCTTCCTTCCTTCCTTCCTCCCTCCTTCCATCTCCCATCCTTCATTCATTCATTCCTTCTTTCCTTCCTCCCTTTCCTCCTTCCCTCGTCCTCTCTCCTTCATCCCTTCCCTCTTCTCCCTTCCCTCTTCCAGTCTTTCCTTCCCTCCTCTTTCCTCCTTCTCTCATTTCTCTTTCTCTCCTCTACCTCCTTCCCTCCTTCCTTCTGTCCTTCACTCCCTACTTCCCCCTCCCATCCATCCGCACTTTCTTCCCTCCTTTCTTCCATCCCACCTTCCTCTGTCCTTCTTTGCCCCCTCCCTTCCCATTTATTTGAATTATTTGCCAAATAAACCGTGAATTCATCGATTCGGTCTTGTTGTGAGGCGAGGGGGAAGAGAAGGAGAGAGCGAGGACGCAGAGGAAGGAGAGAACGAGCCTGCGGACGGGAACTTTTCAGCTCATTAGCTTATTGGATGGACTGAGACTCTCTGAAAACCTCCGACAGACGAGGAGAGAGGAGGAGGAGGAGGAGGAGGAGGAGGAGGAGGAGGAGAGGAGAGACGAGTATCAGCCTCATCTGAATATTGTCCAGGACTCTCTCTCTCTCTTTTCCTGCCATTCTCACACTTGCTCTCTCACTCCTTTCCTCCCTCCCCCACTCTCTCTGCCTCTTCAATCCTTCTCTTCCACACTTCCCTCGCTCCGAAAAAACCCCCCCCACGTCTTCTTCAATCTCATTTCGCTGCCCTCCCCCCCTTCAGATCCCTCGCTTCGTATTTCAGCGGTGGCGGTGGCGGCGGCGTTTTGTCATGTGACGGCTGTCTGGGAAGCAGAGAGGGAGATGATGATGATGAAGTGATGTGAAGGAACAGACCCGTCACGTCTTCCCGGCTGTTCCGGGGAGAAGGGTTTGAGGTTTGAGAAGTTGTCGGGGTGGGGGTGGCGGCCTGCAGTCGTCTTCGTTCCGCACACGGAGGCATTATCTAATCTGCCTTTTGATAATTGATTAAGGCCCGCAGCGGCCGGTGACTCACCGCTATCGTATTACCGGGCCGGAGGATCGTATTTCTCAGTATCGTCCGCGCTCTTCGCCCGGCTTCCTCCTCCTCCTCCTCCTCTCTCCGTCTCCGTTTCTCTGACTTTGTCTAACCTCGGCTAGCCTTTCGTCGGAATAAGCAGAAAGTGTTTTTTGCGTTGCCGGCCGCGGCATCGTCCTTTTATTTTGCAGACGGCGGAGTCTGTCAGGGAGCAGGAAGGACGACGCAGCAGACAGACAGACAGACAGACAGACAGACAGACAGACAGCAGACAGACAGCGGGACCGGGGTCAGGACAGCTGATTGGATAGGAGGCGAGAATCCAAAGTAGCCCACGTTTTTTCCCCGCAGGAGGGCCAAACAGGGCCAAGAAGGGCCAAGCAGGGCCAGATCCCAGACTGAAGGGTTACAGCAGCTAAGTCAAAGGTGGCGTTGTGATTTGCTGAGGGCTACAAGTTAGAAATATTTCCACTTTTAGCAGAAAATGAAACACCCAAAGGCCAAAAATCGAGACTTAGTAGAACAAGAGTTTCCAAAGTTTTTCATGTCGCCAAACAGAAACAGTAGTAAGTAAACTGATCGGCGGTGTTGGAGAAGCTAGTGGGAAAGTCTAGTTTTACAAGCTACCAGTTAGGTTACTTCACCCTGGAAGAAGTTCAAAGTTCAAAGTTCACAGCAAAGCTTCCCTGAAGAGGAACACAGTTTGGTTGACTGAAGTTACTTCAGAAAAGCAGTTCAGTCTACTTTCTGCTGGGTGGTGTAATAAATCACATGACTGCAAAAAGTACAGCCGATTAAGATGTTAAGAGTAATTGTGTTTTATTTTGAAATGAAGAACAGTGAATGTTGAGTCGAACCAGAAAACCATCTGGCTTCATGACTGTTCCTGTTGGTCCGTCACAGTCTGGACCGGAACCCAAAACAAACTACATTATTTAGCTTCTTCACAGAAAAAAATGGAAGGAATGGTAACGTTTATGTCAACTTAAAATAAAGAAATAAAATGATCTTTGTAGTATCTGACTTGACAATGAAATGAGTAAAAAAAAAACAGCTTCCTTCTTTAATTTTATAGCCAAAAATAGTTGCGATTGTTAACTATGCTTCAAAATGTCAAAAGTAATAAACTGCTAAAAAGTCAAACAGCCAAGTTAAAGTTTATTATGAAGCACCATGGCATGAAAATATGAAACAAGTTACTTTTTGCAATAGAAATACATAACTCTACACTTAAATAATGATTACAAAATAAAAGAAAATACTTAGTAGTAATACATTTTTGAGTAACAAGCCCAACAAATCATGGAAGCCAGGCTAATAAAATGTGATTGGCTGAGTTCAGGGTCAAGACAGCTCATTGGTGGAGGGGGAGACTTTAAATGAGTGTGAAGTAATCTGATTGGCTGACCTGCCGCTGCTTAATTAAAGTCGGGGCAGCTGATTGATGGATTTGGAGATTCAAAATGAGTTTGGTGTGACGTGATTGGCTGGGTCGCCGAGTTGGAATCAGGGTCAGAGACAGGTGAACAGTGTGTGTGTGTGTGTGTGCGTGTGTGTGCGTGTGTGTAACTGCCTAACAAACACATAGGCACACACTAATACACTAATACACACGCACACATTAATACATAAACAAACACACTAATACCCTTATACACAGACACATGAACACACATATACACACATATGCATTAATAAAAGACACACCTTCATATACATGCACACACACACACACACACACACACACACACTATAGTAAACCTTTGTCTAAAACATTACACACAGTTCATCTTTCTTATCCCTCCATCTCTTCCTCCAACACATTAACTTCTCTTCCTCTTTTCTTTTCTTCCGTTAACTGGGTCTGAAACCTCGGTGTGTGTGTGTGTGTCTGTGCGTGTGTGTGTGTGTGTGTGTGTGAGCGAGCTCCATCATTAACCTCCCGCCGACCTTTGACCTGACCCAGGCGATAAGGTTCACTGTGATTTTCTCCAATCCTGTTAAGAGCTTTTCCAAACGCTGCCTGGCTGCTGAAAAGATAGATTACCAGCTGAGAGGAGGGATGGATGGAGGGATGGAGGGAGGGATGGACAAGCAGACAGATAGAAAGATAGAGAGATTTTTGAAGGTCGATACCAATAGTTTTAAACCGAAGTCATCAATAGCCAGTATTTTGTGCCGATATATTTTAAATTTGACTATTTTCATGCCAACAAAAATCTAATAATTCAATATTTTCCCCCAGAATTTTCTTTTTATTAGGATGGAAAAGCTCATGGGACACTAAAACTCTCCACTGAAAGAGAGGTAAAGAAAGAAAGATAGATAGATAGACAAATGGACTCATATATTCAAATGAGCAGTAATTAGGTTGGGATAATGATTGTCATGCCTCAGATCATCCACAGCATGTGACAGGAAGAGGAGGAGGAGGAGGAGGGAAGGAGGAGGAGGGGGAGGAAGATGGAGGGATGAAAAAGAGAAGTCAGATGTTGCGTATCGCACTTGGTTCCAGTCCTAATGAGTTCCTCAGTGAGGGAGATTGGGGAGGCGTGACCTCAATGCACATACTGTTTATATATATAGGACTCACATGCATTAATGCAACATTAACATGAATACAAGATTAATGCAACATGCTGGTCAGGAATGATGGAGAACGAGGGAGGGAGGGAGGGAAAGAAGGGAGGGAGGGAGGGAAAGAAGGGAGGGAGGGAGGAAGGAAAGAGGAGATACATGAGGGAAAGAGGAAAGAAAGGGGAGGAGGGGAAGAAACAAAGCAAGGTAGGATGAAGGAAGGAAAGGAGGACTGAAGGAAGGAGGAGTGAGAGAGAAAGGAAAGGAGAGAAGGAAGGGAGGGAGGAAGGAAGGAGAGAGGAAACATGAGGGAAAGGAAGAAAGGGGAGGAGGGGAAGAAAGAAAGCAAGGTAGGATGAAAGGAAGGAAAGGAGGTTGGAAAGAATGAGGAAGGAAGGAAGAGGCAAGGAAGGGAGGAATGACTTAAGGAAGGAGGAGGGAGAGAGAAAGGAAAGGAGAGAAGGACGGGGGGAGGAAGGAAAGAGGAGGAGGAGAAGAAACAAAGCGAGGTAGGATGAAAGGAATGAGAGGTGGGAAAGGAGGAGGATGGGGAGGAGGGTAGGAAGGAAGGACTTAAGGAAGGAGGGAGAGAGCAAGGAAAAGAGGGAAGGAAGGGAGGGAAGCAGGGAGGATGGAAGGAGGGAAAGAAGGAAGATAAGGGGGAAAAGGGAGGAAGGAAGGGATGGAGGAGTGAAGGTTACCACAAAATGCATTCTTAACATTAGCAGGATTTAATAATATACAATAAAACCTGTAAACAGATATTGTAAAAATCCTGCTTTTTACTTGCTTGCCGAACTGTTGCTGCACTAAAGCTTTTTCAGCTTTATGTTGCAGTCGTATGGAAAGGAAAGGAAAGGAAAGGAAAGGAAAGGAAAGGAAAGGAAAGGAAAGAACTGTCTGCAGCACTAATGCAGGATAAAAGCACGGAGGACTTGTTCCACTGTACTGCTTCTGAGACCGAGGAAACATCCGTTATACATTATAGATAGAGACGTCAACAGAGAGCAGAGGACTCTGGTGGACTGATGGATCGGGGGCGGGGGCGGGGGCCGTGGCGCGGCTGAGGGCCGAGTCTCGGCGCTCTGCAACGGGATCCCGGTTCCAGCCGGACACCCGAGCCCGAGGAACGCCCCGCCCACGAGGCCGCCGCCGCGTCACCGGACATTTAATCACCACAGGGCTTTAGGTAGCGGTTACCGGTGGTTACCGAGTCCGCCATGTTGGAGGAGTGATGACAGAAGGACCCAGCAACATTTTGATGTTGAATAGATGATGATATGACGGCCTGCACCAACATGGAAGACCTGATGTCTGTAGTCTAATGATATCAGTTTTAAACAGTTTCCAAAGCTGTTTTAATAAGAATTCGTTATATGAATATTGTGAAAATGTTATGCTTTTTTGGGGTTTGGGTTTTCGGGTTGATGTTGAACCTCCTCCTGTCCGTCAAACTCTTGCTCGGGAAGGATTGTGATCTTATCGTCTCTTCCTCCCTGATCTTTTCCTCCACTTTTATAGTCTAACCTGAACACAGAAATGAGGCGTTTTCTTTGTTTTCGTCAAGGAGGAAGAGGCGTCACTATCTCCCCTTGTGGTGTAACAGCAAGCCTTTGATGGACAGTGAAGTGCAGAAAGTGGCATCATAATGTATTATCACATGGGGAAAAAAATCATGTTAAAACAGCTTTGGAAACTGTTCTGAACTGATATCTTGATTTCCCAAAACGATGCAGGCAGCAGCGATGGACGACTATACTGTTTTGGCGGCAGGTTTTCAACATTGCTGCAGGCCGTCACAGTGTTTCTACATCTATTCAACATCAGAATGTTTGCCCTCTTCCAACATGGCGGCGTCTCCCTCGTAACCATTTGGTATCCTCTCTCCAAACATTTTCTGACCGAACTCTTTGGATTTGGATCGAAGAACCTTTGTGTAATTGTAAAACCTTCATAAAAAAATCCAATTTAATCAATTTTGAATTCAGACTTAAATGTTAAAAAAAAACACTATAAAATGCAGAAAAAGTCAAAGAGGTTGAATAGTTTGTAAAGGCGCTCTGTCTCATGCTGTGGATGATCTGAGGCACGACAATCATTATTCCCGACAAATTACTGTTCGTAACAGTCCGTCTATCTATCTATCTATCTATCTATCTATCTATCTATCTATCTATCTATTTATCTATCTATCTATCTATTTATCTATCTATCTATCTATCTATCTATCTATGGACGCGTCCCCATGATGGATGAATCATCAAAATGAAATATTGTAATGTTATCGCCTGTTTACCTATCCGTCTCTCTCCATTTGCTTTGTTATTTTGGAAATTTGAGGAGAATCCACTTCCACACCTCAGCTGAGAGTGAAATGTCTGGAATCCTCTTAGACTCTGAACGCCGCTCCTGACTTCCTCTCTTTTCTTTTTTCCATTCAACTCCGTAACGTTTTATTTTTGAGTGAAGCGGCTGGCGGCGCCGCCTCCGCTCTTATTTCTGAGCTCTGAATCGGCTTTCCCGTCCGATCCCATTACCCAGCAGGCCCGCTACCTGCGGAGGCAAGACGGCGGCTCTCCGCTCCTTTTAGCCCGCCGCTCTGTCTCGCCTTCATCCGTCCGTCATCCTCCTCCGACGCTCTGTCACTCTCTGTTTTCTTCGGGCTGTCGCTGCTGTGGATGTTCTTTATGGCGCTGTAATTAGAAAAGCTTGGTGCAGTGTTGCAGTGTCGTCATAGTGACACATTTTGGACAGCGCAGGTGTTACGGTTTCTGATCTAAAATGACACTAGGGTTTGACTGCTATGGGTTTTTGACGGCTAATACTGATCTTTTTGTATTTAAACTGCCAATAGCTGAAATTTTGAATATTCGAAATAAGGATTTAATATTTTCTCCCCAGAGTTTTCTTCTTGTCAGGGTGGAAAAGCCTCTGAAACAGCATTTAGACCATCAACGGACACTAAAACTCTCCACTGAAACACCCAACTCATGCACAAACACACACACACACACACACACACACACACACACACACACACACCTGTTGGCAGGGAAACTCTGGGACACATTACTGCCTTTAAATGAATAATAATTTAATTCATAATTTAATAATTTACCTATAAATATAATTAAACAATTAAATGAATAAATGAAATGGTCAAAGAAAATTAAATTGCATTGCAAGTTTTACAGATGAAACTATATCATCATATGAATGGAGCAAATGATTATTTTACATCATGAAGAAATGTAGTACAGTGCTGTTTTGATGTACTAGTACTCCATATATTATTATGATATTTTAGTATCTCTCTTTCCAGTTTTCCCCTCCATCCTTGCTTCCTATTCCTGTTCATCCTCCCTCATCTTTTCCCCACGACTCGT
>NC_136012.1:26178706-26243706 GCF_048128805.1 Centroberyx gerrardi
CGCAGTGGAAGTGTGTGTGTGTGTGTGTGTGTGTGTGTGTTGAGTGTGAAGCAGTGCGGTGATGAAAAAAATGTTTTGCTGCTCAGTCAACCTTCACTGGATAAATAAAGATGAAACGGCGTCAGATAACGATTCACATTGATCTGAGTCTAATTTAGCTCCCGAGTCTCCACCGTCTGACTTTGTACTTCAATAATCACACGACGCGTAATTGGCTTTTTGTGGCGCTTATTAACATGGATGGAGGGGAGGGAGGGGGGGGGAGGGGTGGGGTGGGGGGGATGGGGGGGGGTTAGCAGTAATTAAGCACATCCCCTCTCTGTTGGCTGCAGAGGAGGGAATGGAAGGTGGTTTAAAGTTTAATTCCCCGTCTTCTCCTTCTCGTTAAGTTTCAACAAGTCTCTCTCTGTTTTTGTAAGTGAGTCTTTTCTACCATGATGTGGCGGTGGTTCTCAACCTGATGGTCTGGGCCCTGCGGAGGGGTCGCAGCATGATTTTTCTGGGTCATGAGATGATTTATGGAATATGAATAAACATATTGTAGAATAGAAATTGACTATGTGATGCGTTTCCAGTTTGTTTGGAATAAAACAGAAGAAGAAGAACTGGGTAGTTAGCGTGAGCAGCGACAAAGAAAAGAGAAACTCAAACTGCATCAACAGAAAACCCAAGCTCCGCCCACACTGTTTGATTGACAGGTGATCTCTGGGAAGTGCAGTGCAGAAACACCACAGATGGAGACTAATTAAAAAAAATGACAATCTCATGGGCTGCCACTTGAAAAGGAAAAAAAATCAAGATTCCCAGTTGAATGCGTTTCCGCCTGCAGCTGGGGGGTCAAATGTGAGGTTCGCTTCCTTCCAGGGGGTCGTCAGGTTCGAGATCCACCGCAGCGGAGTGTCGAGCGTCGTTCATTAAGCACTTCCTGTCAAAGTGACCCGCAGGAAAGCGAGAGTGAAGTAAAGCGGGGCGGACACTTAACGCAGTCGCAGCCTGGCACGCCGCCTTATATCTTCCATGTCAGTGCAGTGTGCCGCTGCAGGTGATTACAGCGCCCCACCCCCCTCCTCTCATCACCATTTTTCAGCTCTATGGGCTCCGGTCTGTCATTTAACCTTCACATGCCCCCCCCCCCCCCCCCCCCATACACTGTAATACAGTGTTTCTCAATGTCAGGTTCGAGACGTTAAGTTGGGTCGTGTGAGGATCCAAGATGGGTCCACAGATTTGTTTCTGTACTGGAGAAACTGTCGGCTTTCACAGCTGAGGGTTTTTATTTTTTTGACTATAGTTTGTCACATTTCCTTTTGAAGTCTCTGCAATATAAGATAGACTGAATAAACTACAGTAGTAATCACTGTAGAAAACCCTCCTCCTCCTCCTCCTTCATACATACACCATGCAGTAGAACCAACTTTGTGTACTGTACATCAAAACTTTATCTTTCAACCAAATAGATACAAGACTAGAGTCGAACAATCTGGATTTTTGAAGGCTGATACTGATTTTTTTTAAACTGAAGTCACCGATAGCCGATACTTTGTGCCAACATTTAATATCTTCTGCCCAGAATTGTATTTTTAAGCCTCTGAAACAGCATTTAGTCCATCCTGGGACACTAAAACTCTCCACTGAAACCCAGAGTAATGAAATTCTTTTGGTTTGGGTTAGCAGCTCTTTAATGCGGAGTGACCCAAAGCAATTATTCAATACGAGAGGGAACTCTGAGATAAAATGGGCCTATAAATGAATAATTAATTTGCAAAAACATTATTGAACAACTAATTGAATAAATCAAAAGTCAAATTTCATTGCAACATTTTACAGACTGTTTTTATGTAGCTGTCAGGGAGGAACCTCCATCATATTGGAGGTCGATGACAAAATATCCAGTATTTAATAAGAGGCCAATGTTGGGGTCTAACTCTATTCCAAGCCATTGATTGTGACTTGTGATGGTTGAAAACAGAGTGAAATTAGATTTTTCTTCTCAGGAATGGAGCAAAAGCGCAGCAGTAGTTCAGCAATATGCAGTAAGAAGTGGGACTGCTACACCTGCACCTGTAACCTAGTTCAAAACCTCTTTCTCAGTCCAGATCTGGAAGTACCGGAGCCCCTGAGGGTCAAATTTTCTCTTTAATGTGGTTCATATTATACACAGATGGATCTACATGCTATCCTGAGAAATATGTCTTTATTTTCAATGCAGTATTATAGTTTCCCAACCCCATGTACTCTCCTCTGCTCTGCAGTTGAGAGAGCTTGACCTTGTATGGTGGCGCTGCATCTGTGTGTGTGTGTGTGTGTGTGTGTGTGTGTGTGTGTGTGTGTGTCTGCGTCCGTGTGTGTGCCTAAAGGGAAGTGTGGACAGTCCAGAACACTAGTTAGGACTCACTGGCACATGACTGGGCTTGTGACTGACCTTACATAACATTATAGTACTATAGTGCAGCAAGGACAGCATCAACCAGGGCTTTAGTTTCCCTACATGGATCAATAAAGTCTCAATAAAAAGTTTCCATTGAAACCCAGACTAATGAAATTCTTTTTGGGGGGCTAGTATCAGCTAGGCTAACTAGCTAACCAAGATAACTTAGTCTGACTAAACTGCATTTAGCTGCAACCAGCCGCTAGCATAAACACTCTGACGGTGGATTGGTCCCAAAAATTTGGGTAATTTCTGGTTTGGTAAAGCAGGTTTGCCACACCAGAGCGGTTCAATGAATCCATTTTGCACCAAACTGGTCACAGCTTAGTTTATCACAAATTACATGTTTGTTAATTAGTAGCGCTCTGCTAGGCTTCATAATATTCCTCCTCTCTTCTTGTCTTTTTCACTGGGCTTCAGTCTAACATTACTTAGCCAGAAAACGGTGGTTCTTTGGCTCCGCCCACTGAGGTTTAACTCAACCAATGAGATTATTTCGGCCTCAGAGAAATGCTTGTATAACTAAAATTCAAACCTGCTAGTTATGGAAAATGGAAAGGCATGGAATTTTACATCAAGGCCTTGTTGGTTAACCCTGGTTAAGTGAGAAAGCTTGAAGGAACGTGTTTTGTGTGTGTGTTGCTGTGTGTGTGTGTGTGTGTGTGTGTTTAAAGATAGATAAAAGGATGCAGGGCTACATGCTCCAGCAGCACAGCAGAGCCTCGCTGGCCTTTCCACATCTCCTGCTCGTTTTAGCCCAGATAGCTCTCCCACGTGCCGGCCGGCTATAAATAGCGCAGGTTTTAATGCGTGATTGTCCCAGCAGGCTTTTTATGACTGAACGGGCCAGTAGGTTTTTACTGTTGTTACTAAGGCAGAGATTAACCACAAATGGAAGTCACCACGCTTCATTTTGTAACCCCCCCCCCTCCACACACACACACAGCCCCCCTCTCCCCATCCCCATCCCGCTATTATTATATTACTCTGCCCTTCAAAAGCAGACAGAATTAAGTACTTTTTGTGTGTTTTTAAAAGGTCAAAGGTCATGACTAAGGTTTAGATTTCACATCAGCATGAATTATAGCCATAAATGCTGTTAAATATATATATACAGCATCCTTCTCTACAGGCAATCCTTTGTTCAACTTTGCATTTATTTGTCTCTGTTTCAGTAATAATATTTGCGTGGCAGTTACAGTTAATCGTTCCATTTTCTTCCGTTTAAAATCCCTTAAACTCTGAATGAACTGATGGCGATTTTTCCCTCAAGTTTCCCCATTCAGTAACTTCAAAGGTGTCGGTATTCTAGGTTCATTTCATGCCCATTTACTTAATCTGTCCATTCTAATGCTCCATTTAAGCCATAGCTTAATAGATTTAGACAGACACAGTGAGTGATGTATTCAGTCCTGATGTCATTGTGTTATGCCACTGCCATTATAGCACTAATGGCAATGGCAGAGATTAAAACTGGGAAGAATAAGCCACTTCCTTTTCCCCTTTTATTTCCCTTTTAGCAAGCATGACACATTTTTAACCTTTATTTTTTTCCAGGAAAGGTTGTCTGAACATTGTTTTTCAGCAGCAGCCTGTTTAACATTCGTACCTGGGAGCTGCCCAGTGCGCCCAGTCTGCTGCTGACGGCCGCTGGGAGCCGCCCAGTACACCGAGGCCGCTCAGCAGCTTCACCGGAGCTGTTGGAGGTTAAGTGCCTTGCTCAAGGGGACAGAGGTTCATATTAAGTCTAGCCGCGCTGAGTTTTCATGGGGTTCAAAGTGGCGGACATGTGGTGGCGGGTCAGGGTCTTCTCTAACCTCTGGGCTGTTGTTCTCACTATGCTAATTGTGTTATGAACTGTGTTTGACCCGGTGGAGGGTCTGATTCAGATGAAAGGGCAGATGATCCTCCAGGCTTCATCTGCATGAAGGCCATATAACCTAACCTTACCTAACCTAACCTAACCTAATCTAACTTTACCCTAATCTAATCTAACCTAACCTAATCTAACTTTACCCTAATCTAACCTAATTTTACCTAACCCTAACCTTACCTAACCTAACCTAATCTAACTTTACCCTAACCTAACCTAACCAAACCTAAACGAACGTAACATCACATAACATAAAAGTCCGTTCCATTTTGTTGTTCTCCAATCCGATTGTGGCAGAAAGACGTTGCTGCTCGGTTACTGGAGCACTGTTAGAAACATGGAAGATTTCTACAATATTAGTTTGAATTTATTCAGAGAGATCCAAACTTTTTATTGCTGGTTAGAGGATGAATGGGAATCTGACCGGATTTGTTTAGGTTGGTTTCAGTCCTGCTACAGTGCAGCATGGAGACTAGCTACAGACATTTCTACAGTTGCATTTCCTGTATTTTAAGCTTATAAATTAGTTTAGCTTGTAATAAAATCATTTAAAATAAATGTTTGTCAAATGATTAATGTCTTTGGTAAGTAGCCGTGTAATAAGCGTGATAATGTAGTGAGCCGGTCGTCTGGAGATGAGCGATATTTTGTGTCACTGTGTATGGTCTATGTATATTTGGATGTATATTATGTAGATTTATGCGGCTGAGATGACAATAAAGCAGAACTTGAACTTGAACTGACATCCTTATCCAAAGAGACGTACAGCAAGTGCAACAGTAGAATAAGCTTTCATTCCTGGACCACCGACATTACGAGCAACCAACAGTAAGGAGGCCAAAGGTCAGAGGTCACAGCACAGACATAGACAGAGCGTAATATTCCCATGAGCCTCCAGTGATCACGTACAATAGAGGAGTGCTGGGAAAGGAAATGATAGCAGAGGAAGGAAGATCCACAGCTCTCCAGTGTTGACGGTGTTGCAGTGGGAAGGCGTCGCTCGCTCGCCGCCGCTTGTCGCCACCGCTTGTCGCCACCGCTTGTCGCTCGCCGCTTGTCGCCGCCGCTTGTCGCTCGCCGCTTGTCGCCGTGTTCCCGCCGCCGGCTTCCTGGCCCGGCCGGCTGTGTCTCATGTTGTGTGGCTGTCAGGCGGCGGAGCTTTCTGCCGCCCGCCTCATCGTTATTCAGAGTCAGCGTGGCGTTGGCTCTGCCGGCCGGCCGCCGCCTTCTGCTGCTGAGGAGGGAAGCTGAACAGAGAGGACATGCAGATGTGTGTGTGTGTGTGTGTGTGTGTGTGTGTGTGTGTGTGTGTGTGTGTTGTGTCCTGTGGAATGTATGTACGTATTTGTGACAGTGTGTTTGCATGGTTTTATGTATGTGTGTGTGCTATTTTATTTTATGTGTGTGTGTGTTCAGTGTCCCATTTTGTGTGTCCACATATGTGTGAGGTGTACCATATTGTGTGTGTGTGTGTGTGTGTGTGTGTGTGTGTGTGTGTGTGTGTGAACATGTCATAAAAACATACAGTATGTCATGGAGGCCAATCTCTTACTAGCCTTGAAGCCATGTTTCTCTGCGTGTGTGTGTCTTTATGACTGTGTGTGTGTGTGCATGTGTGTGTGTGTGTGTGTGTGTGTGTGTGTGTGTGTGCACGCCTGCCTGCGTGCATTAGTGCATGTGTGTGTGACAGAGAACAGAACACACACCAGCACAGCGTCATATAAGGCAGAGGACTGGTGGTTTGGTATGTGAGAGAGAGGCTGATGACATCACACAGGCAGCAGCCACGGGTGTGTGTGTGTGTGTGTGTGTGTGTGTGTGTGTGTGTGTGTGTTGCCTTCTGTTTAGTGTGTACAGTTTGCCTGTGTATTTATAGGAATGTGTGTGTGTGCTGCTCACTCTATCCACTTAGTATATATGTACAGTGTGCCTGTGTTTTCTGCCGCAACACGTAGGTGTGTGTGTGTGTGTGTGTGTGTGTGTGTGTGTGTGTGTGTCCCGTGCCCAAGGATGTTTTTATTGATTGACGTCTGCAATGGAGAGAAGGAGGTAAAGCGAGGGATGAGAGAAGAGAGAAAGGCTGTCTGGAAACAGAAAGAAATCAATCAGCCTGTCCTCTGTTTCTATGGAGAGAGAGAGAGAGAGAGATGGAGGGAGGAGGAGAGGAAAGAAGAGAGGTGGAGAGAAGAAGAGGAGAGAGGAAAGAATTGGAGGGGAGAAAGGAAAGAGGAGAGGAAAAAGGACAGAGGGGAAGAGAGGAGAGGGAAGGACAGGAGGAGAGGAATGGAAGAGAGGAGAAAGGTTGGATGAGGGGAGAGGAGAGGAAAATAGAAGAGAAAAAAGAAAAAAAGGCAAGGAGAGAAGGAGAAGAGAGTGGATTGAAAGAAGAGAGAGAGGAGAGAGAGGAGAGGTGATGGAGGGATGTTGAGCGAGAGAAGGGAGGAGGAGAAAGAAGAGAAAAGGAGAATGAAGTGGGGAGAAGGAGGAGGAAGAGACAAGAACAGAGTGTAGAGGAGAGAAGAAGAGAGGAGATGAGAAGAGGAGAAAAGAGAGAAGCAAAGAAGAGGAAAGGAGGGATGTTGAGCGAAGGAAGGGAGAGGAGAAAGTAGAGCAGAAGAGAAAGGAGAAGAAGGGATGTTGAATGAGGGAAGGGAAAGGAGATTTAGGAGAGAAGAAGAAGAAGAATACAGAGGAGAGGAAAAGAGAAGAAAAGGAGTGGAACAGAGAGGAGGAGAGAAGAAGAGGAGAAAATTGGAGAGGAGAGAAAAGAGAGGAGAAAAGAGCAAAGGAGGGGTGATGAACGAGGGAAGGGAGAGGAAATAGAGGAGAGAGGAAGAAGAGAGGAAAAGGAGGGATGCGCTGAGCGGAGGAGTGGGGGAAGGGGATGAGTCAGACGCACGTGAGGAGGATGTGAGCTGCATGCTAACATCACACACACACACACACACACACACACACACACACACACACCTGCAGAGAGAGAGAGAGAGAGAGAGAGGAAGTTGTGGGAGGATCTTATAGAGGGCATTCTCTCCTCTCTTCCTCTCCTCTCTTCCTTCCTCTCCTCCATCCTTCCTTCTTCTGGTTCTCTATCCAGCCCCTCTCTCCTCCTCTATCGCTTTTTCTTTCTCTCTTTCCCTCCACACTTCTCTCTCTTTTCTCTCTCTTACTCAGTCTCTCTCACCCTCTTCCTCGCTCTCTTCATCCCTCTATTCACCTCCCTCTCTCTCTTCTCCGCCTCTCCTCGTCTCCTTCCTTTCCTCCCCTCTCCCTCTCTCTCTCTCTCTCTCTCTCTCTCTCTACTCTGCTGATCATCTCTTTGATCATTCTTCTTCTGGTCTTTTCTACTCTGTAATTTATGAAGCCATAAATGATATCAGCTCATGTTAACCGCTCCCTGACCCAAATAAACACTCCAGAAACACACACACACACACACACACACACACACACACACGCCAGGCAGCGCTGGAACAGTCATATTAGCAGTTGTGTGTGAGGTCGTAGATCAAAGCAGCAGTTATAATAAATACAACGTGATATTGTAGTGAGTAAAAAACAAGCTGGGCTTTTTGTAGCTTTCTGGGAGATAGGAAGTACAGTGTGTGTGTGTGTGTGTGTGTGTGTGTGTGTGTGTAAGAGAGCGAGTTCACAGTTACTGAATATAACTGGAGAGATAAATGATGATTATGTACTACTGTATAGAACATGTTTTCGACCCAAATTAATTATTATTATCATTGATATTGATGATTGTGTACTACAGGTTGAAAATGCATTCATAAGAGGATATGATAATACTAAGAAAAGATAATAATAAAAAGAAGAAGAAGAAGAAGTAGAGGCATGATAATCTTTACAAAGCGCTTCACAAGATAAGTGAAAATGAAAGCAATAAATAATAACCGTGAACAACAGATTAAAAAATAACATACAGAAGGGCGAATACACAGAATAATTAGACGAGAGTAAAAGGAAGGAAAGAGAGAGAGAGAGAGATGGATGATTATGTGCTGTTGTTGCATAGCTCCTGTTTTCCAACCAGAGAATGAATCATTGAATTATAAATTAATCATGAATGTGTGAACTGTTGTTGATTAGTTTTGGGAAAAATTTACATTTTTGCAAACTGCTTTGGCAAAATGGTTTCTGATAAAGAGTCATGATAATAAAGTAACTGAATTGGTGAGAGAGAGAGAGAGAGAGAGAGCGAGAGAGAGAGAGAGAGAGAGAGAGAGAGAGAGAGAGAGAGAGAGAGAGAGAGAGAGAGAGAGAGAGAGAGAGAGAGAGAGAGAGAGAGAGAGAGAGAGATGATATAGTGTCATGGTCAAAATTACTTAGTTTGTTCCACATGAGTAGCCGTAGACGAGGAGGAACCCCACTGTTCATTTTCACAGCATTGATAAATTTAGTCTTATGAAAATAGTCCTTAAATTTCGTCATATTTTAGTCACGGTATATTGATTACATTTAGCCAATTATTTACTGACTAAAATGGATGATAATTTTAGCGAGCTAAAATAAGAACATTATAGTAGAGGGAAAAAAAATGTTCAACAGTTCAACCATTTTTGTGAGAATGTCAGGAACATTAAATTTAATCAATCCAGTACAGGTAATAAAAAACATCATATGGATGTTTACCTGGATCAATACACCTTCAACCCTTGAAAGATGTCAGCTGCCATGTCTTCTGCTTTTTTTATGTTTTCGTCAATACTATAATAAGATCTCATTATTTCAAATATCATCATGGGACAGAATATTTATTTGTTATGGTCTCTGTTGCCTTTGTCAACGAGCGTTTTAGTCGTTAATTTCTAGATTAACGCTGAGGAACGCTGAAAGTGAGTGAAACCTCGCTGGTTGTTTCAGTCTGGTGTAACCGGTTGACCCTGCTGTCTCGCCCAATCAGATGAGTGGAAAGGTGTGTAGTGTGTAGTGTGTGTGTGTGTGTGTGTGTGTGTGTGTAAGTGAGAGAGAAAGACAGAAACAATGTAACAGAGCTTCCTCATCAAACATACATACAATAGGACACTGATCTTGTGGTCTCCAATGGAAAGAACACACTCTCTCTCTCTCTCTCTCTCTCTCACTCACACACACACACACGCACACACACACACACACACACACATCCAAAGAGTGTATGATCCCATGATTCGTCACTCCAAAACCCAGTTTGATTTCCGGCCCTGTCTCCCTCTTCCTCTCTCCCTTTTCCTCTCTTTCTCTCCCTCTCTCTCTCTCTCTCTCCGCCTCTCTCTCTCTCTCTCTCTCTCTCTCTCTCTCTCTCTCTCTCTCTCTCATCTCAATTCAATTGTCAGTTCAGTTCAGATGAACAGTATTACCAAAGCATCTAAATACAATTGAATACATTCTTCTCTTCATCCCTCTCTCTCTCTCTCACTCCCTGTCTTCTTCTCTTGCTCTTCCTCCTCCCCTTTCTCCATTCCTCCTCCATAAATGTCTCTTTCCCCCCTCCATCTCTGTTCTCTTTCTCTTCTTCCTCCTCCCCTTTCCTTTCCCCCCTTCCTCCTCTCTCTCCTCCATACATGCTTCTTCCCTCCTTCCCCCAGTTTCTCCTCCCCTCATCCATAGCTCTTCCTCCCCTCCTCCTCCTCCTCCTTCCTCCCCCTCCAGAGACCGCAGTCGCTTCCTTTCACACTGAGTCACGTCCACACACTTCCTGCTTTTCTTCTTCTTCTGTCTGAATCTCAGCCTTTTTCCGTCACTTCAGACCGCATGGCTGGTTGTTTCTGACTGGAATGTAACATGAGTTAGTTTGGTAGATCTCAAAGTGGGGTCCTTGAAAGGGTTTCAGGGATCCTTGAAAGGGTTTCAGGGGTCCTTGAGGGGGTTCCAGGGGTCGTTGAAAGGGTTTCAGGGGTTCTTGAGGGGTTCCAGGGGTCATTGAAAGGGTTTCAGGGGTTCTTGAGGGGTTCCAGGGGTCATTGAAAGGGTTTCAGGGGTCCTTGAGGGGGTTCCAGGGGTCGTTGAAAGGGTTTCAGGGGTTCTTGAGGGGTTCCAGGGGTCATTGAAAGGGTTTCAGGGGTTCTTGAGGGGTTCCAGGGGTCGTTGAGAGGGTTTCAGGGCTTGAGGGGGTTCTAGGGGTCCCTGAAAGGGTTTCAGGGGTCCTTGAGGGGGTTCCAGTGTTCCTTGAGGGGGTTTCAGGGGTCCTTGAAACGGTTCCAGGGGTCTTTGAGGGGGTTACAGGGGATCCACCCTTCAAAAAGAGTTTAATTTCACTAGAATTCACATTCAAACTTCTTTGCATGAGTTGGGAAGTGAACCCGGGTTTTCAGAGTTGAGGTGTTTCAGACTTGAAGAGAAATAAATCCAAGGCACTCTTCTCTTAACAAAAAGGTTTTATTTTACTGGCAACACTAACACATGGCATTGCAGATTAAAACACATCGCCCCACATGCTGGAAGGCCACAACGTGTCAGTGCAACTTGCTAAGAAGAAGAGTGGCTTGGATTTGTTTCTCTTCGTTGTTCTGGTTGTTTCTGATCATGTCTCCTCCACCTCGACAGATTCCTCTCACTTCTCATGTGCGGAGCTCGTTATTTGCTCGTCATTTCACGACATTTCGGTAGACCGGGCTACCGCAGGATGGATCAGTGCTTTTTCAGCCGCGTCCCATCATGACCCAAGAGTCTGCAGCTTGTCATTCCAACTAGACACTACAGCAGCTCATTTCACTGATTAGCACACCTTCAACCAGAGAGGGGAGCTAATCACCTGAAGACTCTCGGGTCAGGGCGGCACACGGCTGAGGCAGACGCAGGGTAAATGCATGAAGAAGCTTCTACAATGATTACCAGTGTATGTGGCGCTCCGTCTGTCTCATCCTACATCGTGCTAGGACAGATGCCTCCGCTGGTTTCAGTGTCGAACCTCCTCTAAGATGGAAGTCTCATTATCTGTAATGACTAGCTGTTGAGAGATGAGGGGCTGCTGGTGAGAGCGAACAGTGTAATAATATATATGCCATTTGGGTGGAGGCTTTTATCCAAAGTGCCTTGCAGTACAGTGAGTGCATACATATTTTAGCATTGGGTGGCTCCAGTGGGAATTGAACCCCTAATCTGGACAGTTTTAGTGCCTTTCTCCATCCGTTGAAGCTCACAGGGAAACGTCACCGCTAACCCCGGCAGTGTTAGTGCCATAAAGCGAATGGGATCGGTAAAGTCTCATTTCTCATGTTTCTTAGCTTGTGAAAGGCGGCGGTTACACAGAAAACATCATTTCGAGCGAACCGGCAGACACAAGTGACGCATTCAAAGTGAATATAGCTCGCTGGAGATGTTTCCAGCTGTGACGAGCACCTCCAGTTTTCTGGTTCACATTTTACAAAGTGACTCATGCACATATTCGCAAAAACAAACCGCCTGGGAAATTTGCTTTAATCTGGATGTTTGACTAACGTGACCTTTCCCCCTCTCTCCCTCTGTTTTTCCATCTCCAGTATGGGGAGGAGGAGGTGTGTTCGGACCGTCTGGACACTGACTTCCCGGACATCGACCTCTCCCAGCTGGACGCCAGCGACTTCGACAGCGTCAACTGTCTCAGCGAGCTGCACTGGTGCAACGACCAGCCGGCGGACGCCTCGCCGGCCTCCATCCACTACAGCACAGCCGATGAGCTCTTCGAGGTGAGGCTTCGTCTCCGAAAATGCTGCCTCTCTTCCTCTAAAAGTCGTTTCCAAATTGTAATTATCACGGACATGAAATCCTGCTTGCATGGTTGTTGCATCCATCAGTATGCAACAGAATTATATGCAGCCTCTGTTGCTCTAAAAGTCCTTGTTCTCAAAGAAATTTGCTTGAACATCAAATTTTTATCACGGACATGAATTTCTGCTTCATGGCTGTTGCCACTGATGTACATAAGAAATAGATGCAGCCTCTGTTGTTCTAAAAGTTGTTCTCCCTAAAGAAACGGTCGAGGACATTGAATTTATCATGGGCATGAATTTCTGCTCCAAGGGTGTCGCATCCGTCAATATGCATCAAAAATATATGCAGCTTCTGTTGTTAGTTCCTGAAATTGAACCTGAAGCCTTGACACCAGCACATGAAAAAAACAAGGAAGAAGTGATGAGAATCGGCATCATGCTGCACGTTAGGAACAGCAGAGTCTGTGGTATCAGCCGGAGGATCAGACTCAATCAGAACGCCCTTCACTTCTTCAGGTTTAATACAAACAAGCTTGTACTTTTGTCCTGTGGGGACAAACCTCCGACAACTTTTGGATCTTGTTTAAAAACCACAAATAGTAAATCAATTCATTTCTACTTTATTGCCTTTCCACTTGACACAACTGCACAGTGAAATGAAAAAGTTTTTGTTTGACTTGGGACTTAAATAAAGTGTCTAGGCTACTATGAAGGCAGCAAATGCAGACATTATAGGAAATGCAGAACTATGACTAACAGTTCTACTGAGGTTCTGCTTTCCCCGTCTGTCTGTCTGTTTCTGCCATTTGACAGTTATCATTTTTGAGGTCTAACTATTATGCTGCGTTCTTCCAAGTCGGCTAATAAACAGCATCGCATTCGCATGCTATTTTGTTGGAACAAACACAAACCATCAGGAGGCTGCAGCTCTGGAAGTTGGAGAATTGTTAAGAGTTGGCGGAGGTTTGCACTCTACTGAGCGCCTTCTAGTTCATCAAGAAATGTTTGCAAATGAAGTTGTGGTACAAACGAGCCTCCAAAAGAGCAGCGCACGAGCAAATAGCCCCTTCATCGCCAACTGTAAGCACAAATTGCTTCAGCTGTAAAGCTAATCCAACAAGCCCAGCACCCTAAAGCTCCTTTATAACTGGAAAGTTCTCAGATCAGATTTGATTTAGGAACGACACACTGCTGCACCCCCCACACCCCCCTGGTCTGTTTGATGGTCTTGTCTGGCCCATGTATATAAAACACAAGAAGAAGAGTCTTGCAGAGATGATAGCAGCCTTTCTGAATGGTCAAACTGCTCAAAGTCTATATGCAGCCTTTCCAAAGATCTCATATGAGCTACAACAATTTGGGGGAGTTGATGTTGTGAAGTGTGAAGGGAATCGGGCACAATCTTGCTTTGCCTCGCCTACAAATACACATTATGTGGGCAAAATAATTAGATTTACATATAATTTACATATGCATGACCAAGACGTCGTTCCGATTTGGTCATTTTGGTGACCCAGCAGCCGCTCCCACCTGCACAAACCTTTAGTGAATCTGAAACTGAGCCTCAGTTTCAGTCCCTGTAACAGCCACAGTTTCCATCCCTGTCGACTGTCCTTGAGCAGAACACCAAACCCCTACCTGACCTCTGAGGCGAAATGTAGACGTGTGTGTGTGTGTGTGTGTGTGTGTGTGTGTGTGTGTGTGTGTGTGTGTGTGTGTGTGTGTGTCTCAGAGAGGGAGACGCCAAGAAAGTAATTCCTAATTACGGTGTGTGTAATACGATGATGGAAGAAGTCCCTGGGCTTGAATGGGCGTGATGCTGGTACCGGGGCAGTGAAAGCCCCAAAGGCCGCGGTATCAGTTGCTCTTATTGGATGAATTCAGGGAATACCCTTGTTGTTTTGCTCTGTTTGAAAGCCAAGCCTGCTTCATCGATTGTCCATAGTCTTCCAGTCCCCACTATAGTCTCCTGGTCCCGTTACGCAGGCTAAATGGAGTGCATCTCAAGAATAAAAAGACGACAACAAAGAGATAAAGTGGCATTTAGAGACAGATCGTGGGCTGTGTAATGCAACTCTGCTAGTGGGAATAGCCATGATGCTGCCATGCACCGCGGATTATCGGTAAGATGAAGACCAGCAAGGCATGATGGGAATGCAGGTCAAATAAACATTGCCTTTGTCTCGTCTTCTCTCTCTCTCTCTCTCTCTCTTTATTCTTTCTTTGGATCCCCATTAGCCGACGCCTCAGCGGCTGTTTGTCTTCCTGGGATCGACAGAAAATTTTACATCACAGATTTTGGCATCACAAGACAGAGGGACAGCACAACATAATAAACATTAATAGATATTGATATTGACAACATAAACTTTACGAGAAATCGGACAGGAACGAGACGTCTCATAAAAGTGATCTACAGTTGACACGGAGGACGCAAGATTAGTTAAAAAACAGATTTAGAGCTTAAGAAGATCTAAACATTGGAGATTGATGCTGTTTCAAGGTATATTGATTTTAGATTTTTTAGTTCATTTCCACATACAACTGAAAGAGGAAAAAACGGAAAGAGAAAAAAAATCAAGATGACAAAAAGAAACAGGTGCATTGAATCTCTCTCTCTATCTTTCTCTTCCTCATACTTTTCCCTCGTGTTTCTTATCTCTCTCTTGCTGTCTATCTTACTCTCTCTCTCTCTCCCTCTCTCACACACTTTTTATAACTGAATCTTCCTCTCTTTCTCAGTCTCTATCTCACTCTTTCTTTCTCTCCCCCCCTCTCTCTCTTTTGCTTCTCTCTCTTTCTCCCCACTTTTCACATCTCGCTCTTTCTTGCTTGCTCTCTCTCTCTCTGTTTTGTTGTGTTTCTCGATGTCTCTTTCCCTCTCCCTCTCTCTCCAGTGCTGTCTCTCTCTCTCTCTCTCTCTCTCTCTCCCCTAACTTCTTTACGCTGGATTTTCTGGATCGTATACATGATTTTACTTTTATCATACCTTCACCTGTGTTAACTTCAGCAACTTTTAATAAAAAACTGGATGTTTAACACACACACACACACACACTGCCAGTATATTATATTCCAGCTGATTTCGTATCGATCTGACTACTACAGCAGAGCAGACGGCCGGACGACGTTTGGTTATGAACACACAGCAACGAATCGAGTGGAGTGATAAGCAGAAGGATGGAGCCCCTGTGTCTCTCTCTCTCTCTCTCTCTCTCTTTCTCTCTCTCTCTCTGCCGTCCATCAATACAGCACTTATTTACAGTAGCGTGTCGGTATCTAATCCCGTGTCGGGTGGGATTGATCGGGCTGTGTGTGTGTGTGTGTGGTGTGTGTTGGCTGGGGGTGGGGGGGTATGGGTGATTGCATTGGGTTTGGGAGGACTACACCCCCCCACCCCCACCCCAGAGCTAGAGAGGTAGATAAAGAGAGAGAAATAAAGAGAGATGTAGATAGAAAAGTTAGATTCATTTTCATGTAAATAATGTCCGTTTTCCAACTCTCATTTTCACCTCTTAAAACACCCTAACTTACACTTTGACACTACTTTGGTGAATATTATTAATTTGGGTCATAAAGATGTATATCAGCATAAAAAGTGGGTTTACCTTCCACTTAATAAATATATGGTGGTTACTGTTATCCCGATGGTTCCACACTTTTCTGACAACCTGTAGAGAGAAAATTCAAACTCCAAATTGCAAATCCAAACTCTAACTCACAACAAAACCACACGGCAGAGAAGAGAAAGAGAAGCAGCAAGTGCGAGAGACGGAGAGAGTAGATTTAATAACAAAGCGTTTGGCAGCCGGTGAAAGATAGAGCCGGATGATAAAAGAAGAGAGAGAGAGAGAGAGAGAGAGAGAGATGAATGAAGCTCGGCGGCTTCCCGTAGGCCGGCCATGCTATCACCTCTCCACCAGACTCCGCTCTCAGCAAGATGGCAGCTATTTAACAGTAAACAACTCCTCTGTGGAGATGTGACGGCGGGGCGGGGCGGGGGGGGGGGGGGAGGCTGTGTTCAGTAACTTTACTCCTCTTTCTATTACGCTGTCGTCTATTCTGTTACATTTACATGTTAGAGATGTAGCTGTTGCTCTCATCCAGAGCGACTTACAATGACTGCAACATTAGAATAAGCTTCGGTTCCTTCATCACCAAATTTATAACTAACTAACAGTAAGGAGTTGGGTTAGACTGATATGCCTGTGCCAAGAATTTTGGATTGAAACTACAGATGGCCGATATTTTGTGCCGATATTCAGTATCTTTCACTGTAAATTTCACCATTTTCATGCCCAAGAATTCAAAAAATCACTTTACAATAAGGGTCACTAAGTTAAGGGTTAGTTAATGCTTAATAAGCATTAACTAACCCTTAATTAACAGTTAACTAATGTGTCTGGTAATCATTTACTAATGGTGATCATGTTAACTAAGGTATTAATTTATACATTATTTAATAGTCATCTTTATAAATTATTAAATAATGTATAAATTAATACCTTAGTTAACATGAACACCATTAGTAAATTACACATTAGTTAACTGTTAATTAAGGGTTAGTTAATGCTTATTAAGCATAAACTAACCCTTAACTTAGTGACCCTTATTGTAAAGTGTTACCAAAAAATCTTACATGTTTTTAGTGTTTCTACCAGAATTTTAGTCTTCTCAGGTTGAAAAGCCTCTGAAACAGCATTTAGAGCATCATGGGACACTAAACCTCCGAAACCCAAGATAATAATCAGTCAAACTGCATCATATCCATCATATCAGTGATAACAATAACTGACTGGCCGATATCCAGTTTTGATTAAAAGGCAAGTATCGGCAAACCCGCGTATCGTTCTAACTCTAATCAAAGGTCAGAGCCGCGGCGCTCTGACAGCATGCTTGTAAAACCCCAAGAGGAATCATGTAAAGGAGAAGAAATGAGAACAGGATTTAAGAGGAGCGAGAAGAGATTTTTTTTCAAGACAAGAGCTCATTAGAGTGAACAGAGAGGAAGACAGAACAGAGGGGGGGGGGGGGGGGGGGATTCAGCTCCACCATCCACCCCGTAATGATTCAGACCTTCTGCAGGACGTCTGCAGAGGACGCTCATTTCCAGGCATAAATACAGTAAACACACATAAGTCCGTCAGAGGATAGTTATTTCCCGACCGTCCTTAAACGCAGATCACCCAAAGATGACAGTTATTTCATTTGTGTTGATGGCAGGCTGGAGTCAGAGGAGAGGACAGTGTTCAAGGAAAAAACAAGTCTTATTCTATCAGTTTAGGAAATACTTTTGTCCATTTTTTTAATATTTAGCTGGTGAACGTCTATACCAGCTATGTGCCCTGTCTTCTCACCTATTGTAAGTCTACCTGGACAAAAGCGTCAATTATGCCTTTAAGGGAAAATCCATCCTAAAACACTTAAACTTAAAAAACAGCTATAGGTGATGGACTTTGCATTCCTGGCTCCATTTAGTAGTTTGTTGTGTTTTTCTTCTCGGTGGATAACCGGCCAATCGTAGACGAGGTGACGTCACCTCCAGATGTTTCCAGCAGCTACAGTGGAGTTTGATATGAGAAAATGTTTCAGGATGTAAAACATCAGCGGTAAACGTCAGGTTTTGGTGTCAGTCCCTCAGAATCAAAGAGCGAGGGCTTCTTTCTAGAGCCGCCATTTTGCACCGAGAGACGTTCAACAATCATACAGGGAGAAATCCATCGTAGAAGAGGAGAGAGACCAGTTTCTCCACCCACAGGAGCAGGAGAGAGACCAGAATGCACTGCAGCAGAGAGACAGGTTGGGGTTTGAATAAGGGATGCGACTCACTTATTCTCAACTGGAAAAATTGCCACTCCACTATCGCTATCTCTCTCTCCACCTACATGTAAAACCCACAGCTGAATGCAACAAGTTCAGGCTCGTTCTCTTAGGGTTGTTGAAAGGCATTCTGGGAAATGTAGTAAATCACTAACTGCAGTAGAAGTAGACGAGGCAGGTTGAGGGAAAGTGGGTTCACCGAAAAAGTAAATTACAGCACACTAACTCCTGGAATGCATCGAACATCACAGATTAATGATATGTAACAGTGTCTCACCCACGGTTCCCCTGTGTGTCGCCCCCTGCAGATCGAAGAGGAGAATGCGGCTCTGCTCGCCGCTCTGACGGACAGTCTGGACGGCATGGTGGACGCCGAGGTGGGCGGGCTCTCCGTCTTCCCCGCGCTGGGGGAGGAGCCCGACCGGGAGGAGGAGGAAGACGACAGCCTTCCTCTCCACGCCGGGGACTTCAGCCAATCCCCGGGCGCCGAGACAGAGGACCCGTCTCTGGTAAGAACGCTTCCTTACTTAACCTGTTTATGGGGGCGGGGCTCTCGTGGTGATGTCACTTCCCCTTTCTTTCCTCTTAAGGGGGGAATGTGGAGGCTACATGAGAATATTCTGCTGTTTTTGGATATAATATTACGGCACAGAACTGTTTGTACTCTACCCTAACTTCAAATTAGCAAAGTACCAGTGAAATTAATTCCTCATGTTCCTGTAAACCCCCTCCAACGACCCCCGGTCGGTCCGCGGACCTCACTTTGGCAGACGCCGTGCTCGCCAACGCACATCTGAACATTTTACCCCTCGTTTAAGACTTTGATATTTTCATCTTTTTAACCTCCTGTTCTCATTTTTTGTCCCGTCATCACAAGCCTCTTGCTGTTGAAGTGGAGCCTTTTGTACACGCTTCAAACATTATACATTCCCACCCACCTATGTGTTTTTTGTTTTTTTTCGTCCCCTCCCCCCTCCCCCGTCCCGCCCGACGCTCTGCCTCTCTCCGTCGCCCCTGTATCTTAATCTGTGTCGCGTTTGCTAACCTTGATGTTCCCCTTGTTAGCCTGCGAGGTTCAAAGTCTGCCTTTAACTCAGCAGAGCAGAGGGGCGCCGAGGCAGAGTAACCTTTCATCCAGTCCCAGCCTCTGAGTGTGTGTGTGTGTGTGTGTTCTTGTATTTCTATATTTATGAGGACCACATGTCTCCACAAGGATAGAAAGATGAGAGAAATCTAAAGTGAGGGAATTTTGCTGCTCCTTACTTATTTATGGGGTTAGTTTAGGGTTTTTGGGTTTAGGGTTAAGATTAGAATTATTAGGTTTAGGATTAAGTTTAAAGTAAGGGCTAAAGTTAGTTTAGAGTTAAGGTTATAATGAGGATTAAGTTTAGGGTTAGGTTAAGGTTAGTTTTGGATTAGGACTTGTTTTAGTCATAAATTTAGAGTTAGGATGAAGTTTAGTGAAGGGTTAAGGAAGGAATGTAGTCAATGAATGTCCGCATGTAAACTTGTGTGTGTGTGCATGTGTCCCTCCAGCACGTGCTTAAATGTGTGTGTTTTCCCCCGCTCCCTCCCTCTTTTCACACAGTGCCGCTGGGTGCCCCCTCCCGCCCCCCACCCCCGACCCCTCCATCGTTCCCTGAACCCGTCTTCTAGGAAAAGCCCTGTTTTTCTCTCCTCACTCTGTTTCCCTGCTCTCAGCCTCCGCTGCACCTGAAGCACCAAACTCCCCCTCGCCCCCCCCCCGAAAAATAAATCCTCCGTTTCGCAGGAGCGTGTTTTGCAGTATCCCGTTACGCCGAACAGCGTGCCCTACTTTCCACTTAGTTCACTCCGCTGTCAAAAGAATGCAGGTCGGCAACCGGCTCGGGAGCTTTTAATTGAAGTAGGAAGCTATTTCGGCGTAATAAACGACTTATGATTACCGCTGTAATGCCTCCTTATTGCACTTGTCAAGATGAATCCTGCGTACTTCCTTAAGTTGCCTTAGATTTCACAGAAACGCACAGCGAAGGGGGGGCTGTCGATGGGTTTTTTTTTTCTTTCAGCCTACAAAGATGCTATTGTGCGGCGGGCATGAATGACGCCGGCTGGCTGAATACCTACAGCGTAAATACTCTGCCTTCCCATGTGCAATTACACACCGAGCCGCGCTTTAAACCCCGAGCGTGTGTCGCTGGAGTCGGCGCTGCGGTTCCAAAGCGAAGCGTTCGGCGTGAAGCTGCCGCCGCCGCCGCCGCCTGTAGCGACGGCAACAGTTCCAGGAAGTCGACCACGCAGGCGAGCAAATGGAGTCCGCAGCAACAGAAGAGTGCTGTCTGGTGGCAGCTTAACATCAGCTTACTGAGCTTTTTATTAGGAGAAGAGAGTTTATCACCTTTTAAGGCTGGCATAAATCTTTCTGACCTAAATTTGAAGTATACATCATAGTAAGTAGTGTCAAACTGATGTAAGCTGTGTGAGGATTGGGATTTTTAAGGAGAAACAGCATAAATTAATACTTTTATGATGATGTAATTGATTTTTGTTTGTATCGGTGATCGTTTCCTAACAGTGATCACCGACTAGACGTCACACAGGGTTCCTGCAGGTTTCACAACACTTTGCAAGACCTTTTCAGTCCTGCTTGGAATTTAATTTCAGACCAATTTAAAAACCCAAATAAAGAAACAAAGCTGCTCAAACATACTGCAGCTAATGAAAGTTCAGAAACTATGAATGGGCAGAATAAGAAAAGAAAAAAATACCAAAAAAAAAGAAAGAAAAGACACCAGGAAATTAAATGTTAAGGGGCATGAAGTCCGGCTGTGGTTATTAAAGCAGATAGGATCAGACTAATTCTGGATTACATAAATGAAGTAAAAGAGTGGACCTGCAATGCAAAGAAACCTGTTATTACATGGAGAAAAACTGTATTTAAGACATTTTAATACTTTTTGAGGCCTTAAAAATATACAATAGATCGTTCATTTTAAGACTTTTTCAAACTTTGTAAAGATCTGGTTATATTTTATGTTTTTATTCATCACTACATCACTGGTGGCAGCATTACAGGATATGACTGGCATCAGACACAGAGTCTATGGAGAAAATGAAGCAGAGGAAGGGGCATTCCTTCCAAATCGGTGGAAATGACTTTGATGACCTTAAATGACTCGGTACAGGAATGAGGAAAGTTTTGGCGGCTGTGGAGGCCGAAGAAATGCCAAGCCTTCAACAATGATAACCGTTAGCTGTGTGTGTGTGTGTGTGTGTGTGTATATGCTGGCATAGTGACGGCAAATAAAAAAAAAAACTGGGACACAATGAGACAGAACTGGTTTTGTGTGCTAAATGGCGTGGCGGTATTGTTTAGTGAAAAACAAAAGAGCAGCGATACCGAGATGCCATCATCACTTTCGCTGTTGTATCGCAAAACACCGTCACCCGAAACATGGCCGCCTGTCCTTGTTTCAACCTTACAGCCTCCTTGACGGGTTATCAGTCAGCCGGTGTCAGTAATAAGAATGAATGCAGGCGGGTTAATCCGTTCCGCCTGCCGGGCTCCTCCAGGAGAGACGTTTAAGGTCAAACCAGCGGCGGCTGATCGGTTAGTTACAAGCTGACAGAAAGAAGAAAAAAAAAACACTCAGAAAAGGGCTGAGCGTGCACAAATCCACCTGTAGACACACTACAGGTACAGGTACAGTGCAGATACACTTACCTTCAACTCCAACAACGCAGGTTCAATTCACAACTCATTGACAAGAAGTTTATATTTTCAGATAAGGTCCAAAAATAAATAAATAGAAACTAAATCCGCTGGACTTAAAATGAGGCTTGTCCAGTGGATTTTGTCTCTATTTTATTTTTGTATTTTTTTGGACATATTTCAGACCAAAACCTTAACCTAACCTTAACCAAACTGTGTTAGCTGCCTAACTAAGCTAACCTTTTCAAGTGAAAATATCGTGTCCAATCTTTGCTATTGTCACATAATCCTTTCCTGGTGGAGGAACGAAATCTTCACATTATTTCTGTCTGTAACATTTAATGTGAGATTCAGAGTTCATGCTCATTTAAAGACATGACTGTTGCACATGTGCAGACCCTGCAGCCACACTGCAGCAGCAGCAGCGGTCCTGCAGCAGCTCTCCGGGCGTCTCCATGCTGCTGCTCAGATGCTGTAACAGTAGATGAATAATCCTGTTGTACCTGCAGACTCGTCTCTCAGTCACCTGCTCGCTGCCTCCGCCCTCACAGCTTCTGACAGCTGGCAAGATAACACAAATGGACTTTTCCAAACGCTTACTCACATACACACACACTGTTTCTCTCTCTTTCTCTCTCTCTCTCACACACACATGCTCTCTCTTTCTCTCACACACACACACTACTACTACTACTATTACTAGTACTCCTACTGCTGCTGCTACTACTAATCACCTAGCACTCACCCTAGTAACACCCTAGCAACCACTAGCACTACAACAACTACTACTACTATTACTACTGCTACTACTACTACTACTATTACACTATTAGGCTGTTACAACTACTACTACTAGTCTAGGCTATTATGACTACTACTGCTATTATTACTAAGACTACTAATACTACTATTTCTGCTACTAGTACTGCTACTTTTTCTGCTACTACTGGTACTCCTACTGGTACTCCTACTGCTAGTACTACTACTACAGTACTACTACTACCCACGCATTTTCTCCAGCTTTCTAGTTTTAATTTAGTTGATTAGAATTTTATTTCGTGTTATTGTATTTTCTTCACTGTTGAATTACTTGTTTTTATTTCTACAGTAGAATATAGTACATGTCACTCGACTGTACATGTAGACCAGAGTTCCCACTGCGGCCCTCGATTAAAATTTCATGACTTTTCCATGAATTCCCATAACTTAAGTGTGAGCTCTTAATGTCGTTTGGTTGTCTGCGATATTATTATTATATAAGTGACCCATTTATAACATTCCCCGAATTCTCCAGATAATTTATCCAATTCCCTGACTCTACCTGTCTGGAATACAACCTCTAAAAATTCCATGATATTCCAGGAATTCCCTGACTCGTTTGAACCTGATAAACAGCAGGATTTATCATTCTATATACAGTATGTACTCATGCTGCATCCTGGCACTGTTTCCATTGCATACACTATCAGTAGCAAAAATAGCAACCTGACATTCACATCCACTCACACAGAAAAGCCTGGTGTAATAACATTATGCTGTTTACTCGACTGAAGCTGCCAGATGTGTGTGTGTGTGTGTGTGTGTGTGTGTGAGAGAGTGTGTGTGTGTGTGTGTGTTTCATCCCCCATTTCCATCAGTAGAGTGGCTTAGTGTCACATGACTGCTGTCACTCTGGTCTGGCTGACTGGAGGCGGGCGGCGCCCTCTACTGGCGGGAGCAGGAACTGCAAATGACCTCACTGACCGAGGCTCCAGTGGCCCTGAGTGTGTGTGTGTGTGTCTGTTTATGCATGAGTTTGCAAGTGCAACTCCGCTGGTGTGAGTATGTGTGTGGTCTTTCATGTGTGTGTGTGTATTTATGTGTCGTCCCTCTGTTCATGTATGTGTGTGTTTGTGAGTGTACCTCCATTTGTGTGTGTTCACTTGCTCCTTCATTAATTTGGGTGTTTGTAAAAGTGTGTGTTTGCACGTGCTTAATCATTTGTGTATGCGTGTGTGTGTCCCTCTATTCATGTATGTGTGTATTAATGAGTGCACCTTCACTTGTGAACGTGTGTATTTGCTCCTTAATTTGTGTTTGTGTCCCACTATTCATGTGTGTGTGTGTTTGTGAGTGTACCTCCACTTGTGAACGTGTGTGTGTTTGCACGTGCTTCCTTTGTATGTGTGTGTTTGTGTGTGCCTGTGTGCCTGTATTCATGTATATGTGTTAGTGAGCGTTCCTCCACTTGTGTGTGTTTGCATTTGTCCTGTGCATTCATGTGTGATTACATGTGCGCCTCCGTGTGTATGAGTGTGTGTGTGTGTGTGTGTCCCTCCCCAGAACAAGGCCCCCTTTGATGCAGCCAGTGGAGCTCTGGAAGGCGTCCAGAGTAGAGTAGAGTAGAGTTGAGTAGAGTCTTTCAGGCGGCCGGACGCTGCCAGAGGGTTTTCAATGCTTCACACAGACACAAACCTTCAGTCTCCTCTTCACTTTCCTCAATGGGACTCTGAGAGGAGCATCATCACACACTCGGAGCCAAGTTGGCTCGCCCACAAAGGGTCGCGGTGGCCCCATTAGCGGTGTGGGCGATCGTCCCGTTCAGTCATTTGACCCAGATAGTACTCAGCCAGCACAGTCGGGTGGTAATGCGGTATTCATTAAAGCATTACAGTGATATTGAGTGATGTCGTGGTAAATAAAACATTTGGGTAAACTGTGACCTCCTGTCAGTGATCGTCGTAAGGCAAACGACACCGTGATAAACACTAGGCTTGTATTTCTTTCAGAAAAGATCAGTCAGTTTGATTTACAATACTTCTGCTTACTGTAATGTATAGAATTAATTATCTCAAAGATTTATGTCAGCGTGAAAGGTGGGCATAGTGTTAGGCTATTGGCAGTTAGGCAGTTGTTTCAACCATGTCTGGCTTCATCATGGAGGTCCAGTGGAGAATTGGCTGTGGCAAATAATGTCTATAACAACCAGGCTAGAAACAGAGAGCTAGCTGAGTCAGCTTGTTGTGGTGTGGCTGTAGATCCATTCAGTAACGTTCTCAGTAAAAGTGAATAGTGTGATAAGGTGGATTTGTTTCCAAATGTAGGTTACTGTGACACAGTAAACTGTCTTGTCTTTAGCCCTAGTCTCTACTCCAAAACACTCTGAGTTGTAGCTTGAGAAGAGCAAACTGTTAGCTAGCTAACTAGCCAGCAAATACACTGATGTTAATGTTAGCATGCGACAACTAGCCACTGCTAACACTAGCTTCTAGAAGATAGCCTATGTTAGCTAGTGTCTTAGTGTGTGTCAGATGCATTAACAAGAAAGTGATGGTTAGCTGACCAAATACTATAAATACTAGCTAGCTAGCAACGCAACATCTAAACACAAAATCAGTCAGATGTATCAGTGATGAAATGATCAGTTCCCAGTGAAAAACAGCACAGAAATTAGCCATGTCTGTTCAGTTCTGTTAAAGATGCCCAAGTTGTACATTTAGAAACATAAGATCTGAGGACCTCCAATATGGCCGCCAGAGGGTGTGTTGCGTCAGTATATGGGGTTGAATCTTTGACCTGAAAACATCTGGGAACCCCTGGTACATCCTGCTGCCCCAGTCCTCATTCCTGTCACATCTGTATTTTCTGCATCGTCTTCTCCTGGAGCAAACGCTGCGCAGCTTAGTGGGGATTTTCTCTCTAAGCTGATTTATATCAGCTGATAGCCCTGTCATGAAACTAGGCACTGGAATGAATGGATGAATGGACGGATGAAATAAAGGGAATGAAAGGATAGCGGAGAAGGAGTATAGCCTGTGTAATATCTGTTTGAAAGGTAATACCCAGGAAGGATTCAAGAGGGGTTCAGTTCCCTCGCTTTATCTTGGAAACCGCGGCTTCCTGGGTGATTTGAAGAAACGAGAGAGGGGGATGGAAGGATGGGAAGAGGAAGGGATGGAGGGCGACGGGTGGAGGAAAACGGGAAAATTAAGAGCGATGGAGGATAGAGATGATATGGAAGTATAGTCTATAGACATAGATGAGGAAGGTACGAGAGGTTGTAGAGATGGAGAGAAAGAAGGATGAAGATGAGAGAAGGGAAGGGGAAGGCAAAGAGGAAGGGATGGAAGCAAAGAGGGAGGGATGAAAGGAGAGAAAAGGAGGAGAAGATGAAAGACGCGAAAGGGATTAGAGGAGGTTGAGATGGAGGGAGGGGTGAAAGGAGAGCAAGATGGATGAAGATGAGAGAAGGGAAGGGGGTGGAAGTAAAGGAGCGATGAAAAGGAGAGAAAAAGAAGATAAAAGATGGGGAAGGGATTAGAGAGGGAGGGAGGGAGGGAGGAAGAGAAAGGGAAGGATGGAGAAGCTAGGATGGATGATAGATGAAAGAAGGGAAGGGGTAGGGAAGAAGAGGAGGTGGAGGAAGAGAGGATGGAGGAAGAGAGAGAGGATGAACCAAAGGTAGAGAGGGATGGAAAGGAAAAGGAGGCAGGAATTGATGGATGGAGGGATTAATAGAAAGAGGAGCGAGGGAGGCAGAAAGGGCATATTCCAGGTTATTATGGAGAAATGGCTGAATTCAGCTCCTTTATGGAAAATGTTAATGTGCGATGTAGCTGTCAGGTTTAGTAATATGATGAATGTACAGTATCATAACCTCACAGCCTCTTCTGGCACATTACTCTCTTGTACAAACATCCATCTGAAGGATGTTAACAGCCGACAGGATATAGATTCAGAATCGGTACAAAAGGCTGAAAGAGCCAATCGTTTCGCGCTTTCATCTCACTATTTACCCTTATTAGTATTTCATCTTTTCTCTCTCTGCTGCATTGTTATTGTCAATAAAGTATTATGTAAAAAATCTGTTGTAATCTAAAAATACAGACGTACCCTAAAGACTCATATAGGCTAAATGGCCTTTATGCCAAGCTCTCCGCTCATTCACCCCCATCCCCTTACACACACACACACACACACATTTTTATCACTATATTTCCATTGACTGCACCCACTCCCTAACCCAAACCTAATCCTAATTCTAATCTTAGCCCAAAACCCTAAAAGGCCTAATCCTAAATGAATCACTTCAAGCAGCAAGGACCGGCAAATTGTCCTGACTTTGCAGGATTTCTCGCATCTTTCCGTCCTTGTGAGGACATTTTGGTCCTCATAAGACATAAGTACAAGAACACACACACACACACACACACACACACACACACACACACTTCTTACACCCTTTCTCTCTCCTCTTACATTTATTTTACCATTGTACTATCTGATCTCTTTCTTCTCCCCTTTCTCCCTCTCCAGCTGAAGATGCTGCTGCTGACGCCTCCCAACGTTCCCACGGGCATCGACGCGCACAAAGATGGCGGTCACGGGCATCGCCATAGCAACAGGAGCCTCCACCTACGGCCGGTCAGACCTCTGGTCAAGGTGAGGGACAGTTTGAATGTCATGCTGCATGCGATTCACAGTGGCAGCCGTTGTAAAACTCCCCCTCCGTGCATTTATCCTGCATTAGCGCTCCAGCCTTTTCTTCCTCAGACTGTAAAGAGGAACTGAAGGAGCCCATTGTAACGCCAGACACATGTCTCTCAACTCACCGGTTACCGCCTCATTCCTCATGTCTTCGGAGGGTCGGCAAGATAACAGAATTAGATTTTTCCAATCACTTCCTCTCAAGGGTGGAGAATTAATGCAGAAGTAATTCACTGATGCGTGCGGGGCATGCAATCAGCAGAAGTCCTCAGCGATCCTCTATCCATCCTGCGTTAGTACTGCAGACTGGACCAATATATCGGGCCGATATCTGCGATCAGATATCAGTCAGTGTCATCAACTGCTGATATGATGACGGTTCCTCTCCGACTACAGCTAGTGAATATGTTTTTATTATTATTTATATTTTTATATCAGATGTCAGACCAGAGAAATCCCTCTCTGTGTCACTGGAGAGTTTTAGTGTCCCATGATGGTCTAAATGCCGTTTCAGAGGCTTTCCCACCCTGACAGGAATAAAAATTATTGGAGAAGCACTGAATACTTGTAATGTTTAGGGCAGCAGAATGATCAAACTTAAAAGATATTGAGTATCGGCACAAAATATCAGCTAGCAGCAGCTTCCATACAAAAAATATCTGTATCAGCCTTCAAAAATCCGAATCAGTCAAACCCTTTTTGAATTCTCCGTATACAGTAGAATCAAATTAGTGTCAATCAATCAAATTAGTACTACTGCACCACAAAACTCTCGTGTCAACCGGCTTGCTACCTAGACTGTTCCTAGACTGTAGCTTGCAAAAACTAGATTGATAGAGCTTGATTTTCCAATAACTGTTCCTCTTGGGGACGGAGCCGGAGCGCAGCCAGCGGTCGTTCAGCGAGCGCGACGACGACCGTTTTTATTTTCCACACGGAGGATATCTCATTTCCAAAAACTCCTCAAGCCCTCGGGCTCGCAGAATCCTTCAGGTGTAATCCGTGACAGATGTGGCATTGGGGAAGAGAGGACATCTACAATGGCTACTGCTGTATGACTTAGCAGTAATTGGATAGCTGCTAGCATTGTGCTCCAAGTGGTCATTGATTACCACAACAGTCATTTATCTTGTCCAGCCATAAAGCGCGGCGTGCAATCACAGAGCGTTCTGCTGTGGCTAAAGCAAGGAGGATACAAAATACCCACAGGATGTAGCGCTGGGATAAGCTAAGCCCTGTATCCATCACTCTCCCTCCCATCCTCGCTGTTGCTGGGCGGGTGTGTGTGTGTGTGTGTGTGTGTGTGTGTGTCAGCTTTAGAGAGTTTTAGAGGAGTGAGGCTTTGCGGTGGCAGATGGCGGGAGTCTCGACCGACAGGGCGACAGGGCAGCAGTGAATCACGGTCTCTCTCTCTCCCTCCTTCTCTCTCTCTCTCTCTCTCTCTCTCTCTCTCTGAGATGAGTAATATGGAATCAGCCATTTCATAACAGCTGCACGTTGAATCATCCTTCACAAAGTACAATTTACTGCTGTGTGCTCGGTGTCGCTGTATCCAAGGGCAGGAAATTAAAAGAAAAATCCACCCTAAAACATTTTGACACTGTAAAAAAAACAGCTATTGGCGATGCATCTTTCATTTCTGGGTCCATTTTGTTGTTTTGTGTGTTTTCTCTTCTTCTCGTGGATAACTGGCCAAACGTAGACAATGTGATATCTTGTCCAGATATTTCCAGCAGCTACAGTGGAGTTTCATAAGAGAAAATGTTTCAGGATGTAAAACATCAGCGGTAAACGTCAGGTTTTGGTGTCAGTCCCTCAGAATCAAAGAGCGAGGGCTTCTTTCTAGAGCCGCCATTTTTGCACCGAGAGACGTTCAACTATCATACAGGGAGAAATCCATCGTAGAAGAGGAGAGAGACCAGTTTCTCCACCCACAGGAAGCAGGAGAGAGACCAGAATGCACTGCAGCAGAGAGACAGGTTGCGCTTTGAATAACGGGTGAAAGCTATTCTGGGAAATGTAGGAAATCACTAACAGAGGTAGAACTAGACGAGGCAGGGGGAGGGAAAGTGGGTTCACCAAAAAAGTAAATTACAACAATAACTCCTGGAATATATTGAACATCACAAATCTAACACAGTAGCTGGAAAACCTCAACCAGCCATTCTCGTTGTTTTACCCTTCAACTAGATCTTTAGAGTAGAATAGGACTCCCAAGTCATGGTTGGTTACTTATCAAAGTGTCTGCTAGAGTAGAATAAATTACCAGACGGAGAAAATTGGCTGGTTGCTGGTGGCAATTTCCCACCCAGGCTGTATCATTGACTCCTGGTAGTAATCTCCCGGTTTATCAGGTTCAGACGAGCTTAACGAGATCAGGGTTACACGTCTAACTTCTCTCTATTCCCCCTCTTCTCGCTGTCTCTCTCTCTCTCTTTGTCGATTCAATTCTATTCATTTTCAGTTTAATTTGGTTCAGTTCAATGGTTGCTTTATTGTTTGTAACACTAAGATCAGAGATTCCCTACTTTGCCAAAGCAGAAGGTCAAAAACTGACACTGTAGAACAATATTATTCTTATTATTCAGTAATATAACTCATTTCCTTTCAAGTGTGGCGGCAATCAACACATTTTGCAGCTAATAGGCTTCAGGCTGCATCTTTCCGCCTTGTAGAGAGAGAAGTGTTTGACTGGTTGTTTGTTTGGTTGTGGAAATTATTAAACTCTCATTTATGTGTGTGTGTGTGTGTGTGTGTGTGTGTGTGTGTGTGTGTCTCCGCCCTCAGAGTGACATCCCTCAGGAGCGGAAGCCTCGAGCGGTGCGTCCGGCGGGCCGTCTCTGCACCGAGCTCCACCGCCACCTGACCACCGCCCAGGACGCCGAGGACACCCCGGCCGCCGACACCGAGGAGGACGAGGAGGAAGAGGAGGACGAGGACAGCGAGTCGGAGGAGGACGAAGAGGAGGAAGAGGAGGAGGAGGAGGAGGAGGAGTCTTCCGGCAGCGAGGCGGAGAGCGCGGCGGTCACGGCGGCGGCCCCCGTCGAGCCGACGAAGCCCCAGTTCAGCTCGGAGAAAGAACTGCACTCTGTGGTGGAGCTGATCAGGTACATGCACACCTACTGCCTGCCCACGCGCAAGCAGCAAGGCCGCGACCTCGCCGGTTTGGCTCGCGGCAGGCGACCCGAGGCCTCCCGCCCGGCCGCCCCGAACTCTCACGGCAAAGTCGTCTTGGCGGTCGGGCCGGGGACTAGCGGGGGCTCGGCCGGGACCGGTGGCGGCGCCCCCAGGAGGCTGCCCTTCGCCCGGAGGAGGGAGATGAAGGCCAACTCGCTGCTCCGCGAGCTGCTGGAGCAGAGCGGCTCCTTCGATGTGAGCAAGCCTTACAGACTGCACAGCCCGCCCTACTCCCACTCCCACAGCCCCGGCAGAGGAGGAGTCTCCGCCCCCTCCGCCCCGGCTAAACCGGCCCACCCGCCCAGCTCCAAACCGGAGCTTCGTAAAGACTCCTCCTGCTCCCCCGAGAGGAGAACCCTCAGCGCCTCGTCCTTCGAGGCGCCGCGGAGTCCCGAGGAGGCCGCGGAGGACGGCGGCTCCTTCTCGGTCCGGCGCTCCCGGCGCCTGGCCTCCTTCCCCAGCCGCTTCGCCAAGAGGCTGCGGCCCGGACGGGCGAGGGGAGGAGAGGGGAAGGAGAGGGAAGAGAGGGAGGAGGGGAGAGCGGGGGTCAAACTCCTGCCGACCCAAGCCGGAGGGGGAACCACGACGGAGCCGGCGGCGGAGCAGCTGACCCCGGGCGACGGCGGCGGCGGCGGCCGGGCCGCGGCGGAGCCGACCAAACCCTGCTGCCACAGCGGTGAGGCGGACAGGGAACACACGGGCTGCGCTCACACTGCAGGCCTTCATACTCAAGCCATGCTGCTCATATCTGAGTTTTTTGGATGATCATATCTATTCTAGGATGTGACCTGTATCTGATACCAATATAAACTGACAGCGATGTTGAAAGACACACGTGTGCAGAGTAAAAATAACAAAAGACGTCACATCCATTTTTATACCTATGTTTCTCCCGCTTATGATACCCACACCCACTCACATGTACATCTACATAAAGACTCACATATGGTAATTTAACAAGGGAATAATATCACACACGCTTATACTTACACATTCTGAGTGTGTATATGTGTGTGTAACTGACTTTCTCCTCTGATTGCAGAGAAGCGAGCCTGCCTCTGTCTGCCACTGAACTCCAAGTCCACAGGGTGAGCATTCGTCCTGCATTAGCAGTGTATACAGTTTTTTTTACTTTTATGCGTGAATTTTTCCTGCATCTATCTGGCTCTAGTACTGCAAACAGTCCAGTCCACAACAGTATACTGTAACACAAATCTCTACTGACTTATTATTCCTCAAAGCTACATCTGCCTACTGCTTTATTCACAAAGCCTCTGTAATACAGAACGCATTTCATATCCACGCATATTCTGATGCAGTATTTTTAACGACGTAGTTACAACCGAATACTCCGAAACTGCTCATTAAAACCAAATTGTTTCGACCTATTCCTTGTTAGACATCACTTTTCACCACCTGAACTGTGATCAAACGTGAACTGCTGCTGAACTTCTGCTCTGAATCCTAGAGGAACTGTTTGAAAAATATTAATTATCCTGAGTGACGTGAGTTTTGTTTTACCGTACACCTTTTCTACTTCACATTTGGGGAAAAAAAAAAGAGGACAGATGCGAGGTAGATCCATGCGTGCTCGTGTGGAATAAATATTTTGCATTAGAAGCAGTTCAGGTTAATGGTTTCCCATAGGCAAGCACTGCAGTATTGATCAATTTGACATTAAATATATCAATATCTACAATAAATATGTATATATCAAACAAAACTGCTTCATATCCATCATATTGGAGGTTGCTGACTGATTTTTAATAGAAGGCCGTCATGCTGCGCTATAGGAACGAACAACAGAGGCTGGATCTATTTCTTATGTAAGAACATCTGGAAGAACAAACTAAATGGATATTTTTCAATGATTCAAATTAAGTACAGACAATGTAGAAATGATGACAGTTAATTTAATATATTTTACTCTACCACAAAGTTCATTTTTTCAGTGTATTGGACTTGAAAAGAGATAAACCGGACCCAAATTCAGCGATGCTATTCCAAGATCCCTAATGAATCCAGACCCTTGGATGGCTTAGTGAGCTTTTAATCTGTGCCAGTCAAAGTGCCGTCGCTCCAACTCTTCCAAATTACCCCACACACACACACACACACACACACACACACACACACACACACACACACAGATGTGGAACTTGTCCAAGTCTAACCAATCACAAAGCTGAATGGTTTTACTGTACAAACCCCTGGCGTCCGCCCATCTTCCAAATGAATCTGTCTTCTGAAGCGCTTGCAGAAAAAGTTGTGTTTTTTTTTTTTATTTTATTTTATTCTCCTGTTCTTTGTGGAGGGTAAGCAATACACCCCCCCCCACCCCCCCCACCTCCCCGAAGCCAATCCGCTCGGCACCGCTCCTGCCTTTCATGCCGACTGGAGAAACAGAAACAGACAGCCAGAAATAGAAAGCAGAAGAAGAATAGAGGAGAGGACAGCGCAGTACATATGGTCGTCGTGATAAGAAACGAGGAGCGCCCGAGAAATGCCACTAGCGTTTACTGGGGGGAAATGTAATTCACATTTAGCCGATGTCAGCTGAAATTCGTACAAGTTTTTATTTTAGGAAAACAGTTTAGAGCTTTTACTGAGAAGCTTGTAAAGGCTGCTGTGGGATTCCTGTTGATTTTAACGTTTGAAACCTGCAACTCAACAGTTTCTAACATGACACAGCAATCTCTAATATCTTTCCTTTTATCTCTCTCTCTCTCTTTCTCTCTGTCTCTCCACCTCCAGAGAGTCCCAGTATGGCACCAAGCCTTTTGAGCAGACGCTCAGCGTGGATCTGTGTGGAACAGCAGGTAAACACACCTCACCTTTTCTCCAGGATCTTATTGTTTACTTGTTTACAAGGCTTTGTTTGTTAGCGTCTGAGTCGGTGCCGGCCGGTTAAAGCTACAAAGCTCCAGTCATACGGGACAGAGACAGTGAAATCATAAATCATATATTATTTTGTTTGGGAACAGAAGTCTGTAGCCTGTAGCAGCGGTCCTACAGTATGTAGCTCAGTGGGCAGAGCAAGGCACTAACACAGCCTGGGTTGGGGGTTTGATTCCCACTAAAACTGATGCACTCATGGTACTGCAAGATGAGCTGGATAAAAGCGTTGGTTCATGCTATTTTAGGTTTAAATATATATAAATGTAGTAAGTGGACAAAACATTATGAAACCGACTGAGCAGGTGAATCCAGTTAAAAGCTCTCTTGATTTTAAATTCAGGCAGGAAGAATTGTCTGGGAGGGGGAATCTGCTAATAGTTCAAACTCAATCTTGGAGGCAGTGGAAGCCTAAAGCTTAGAGAAGAGACTTTTAACCACCAGGTCACCGGTTCGAATTCCTGGCTGAAAAAATCAGGGTGGGGAACGTGCATGAGCAACACAAGGTCTGGAAAAAGTACGCGGAAGTAGTGGAATTTTGAAATTAAAACTGTATAGAAATCCTGAGTAAGACGCTTAACCCCAAACTCCTCAGCTGCTCAGTGGCCACCAGTAAAAGACTGTGGTTGTACTGGGCACCACTGGGCAGTAGGGCTGAACAATTTATCAAAATTTTATCGAAATCGCAATATTTGTTAAAGGCAAAATGTGTGTCAAAATACCATTTTAAATTAAATATTGTCGTGCTGCAGAGATGTCCTGGCCTACACATCATATTCTACAGACTTAAGAAAACATCTTTGTTTGGTACAGATCCCCGCAAAAATCACACCATAATCATTTTTTATCATTCCCTCTAATATCGCAAATCATATCGCAATTGCAATATCAGTCAAAATAATTGCAATTAGATATTTTTTCAAAAACGTTCAGCCCTACTGGGCAGTGGGTGTAACTGTGTGAATATGAAGCAGGGCGGTGCTAAAAAAAGAGTATGCATTCTCTGTCAACTTTTCCTAAATAAATAAATGTTACAGAAACACAGAAATATCAGAGTTCACCTCCTCCTCATGTGTGTCTCTTCCCCCCCCCCCCCCCCCCCCAGGTCTCACCCCTCCCACCACCCCGCCTCACAAACCCGTGGAGGACGAGCTCTTCAAGCCGGCGGAGGGAGGGAAGGGTGGCGGCGGCGACGGCGGAGGAGGCGGCGAGTCGGTCCACTCCGCCGCAAACTCCAACAGCAGCGCCGCCGGCAAGGGCTCGTCCTGGCTGAGCCGCACCCACCACCAGCGGAAGCTCCCGGAGCAGACGGAGCTGTACGCCCAGCTGCGGCGCATGGGCCAGGCGGGCGACGGCGACGTCCACCGCACCTTCGGCGACCACGACTACTGCGCGCTGAGCCTCGGGGAGAGCCGCAAGCGCAGCGCCGCCATGCTGGGCGCCATCCTGCGGGCGAGAGAAGGAGGGGAGGAAGGAGGGAGGAGCCGAGCGCCCAAAGGAGCCGAGGGTCAGGCCCCGGAGGGGAGCGTGAAGGAGGAGGACGAGGAGGAGAGGCCGGCGCCGTCGGAGCAGGCGCCGGAAAACCAGCGGGAGCACCAGATGGTGACGGTGGTGATGTCATCGTCACCGCCGTCCCACCGCCAGTCGGCGGCAGCCACGCCGCCGGCCTCGGAGGAGGAGGCGGAGCGCTCGTCGGCGTCTCGCTCGCCCTCGCCCATCCTCCACTCGTCCCCCGACTCCCCCGCCAGCAAGACGGACTCCAGGTGAGAGAGAGAGAGAGAGAGAGAGAGAGAGTTTGTGAGAAAATGTGGGGCAAGAAGTTAGAGCAAGAGAGAGAATAAGAGTGAGAATCGAGAAGAGTAGGAGAGACTGAGAGAAAAGGAAAGAGAGAGGAGAGTGAGAGAGAGTGAGGGAGAAACAGAGTGAAAGACTGGTAGAGAGGGAGAGAGATGAACAATGAAAGAGGGAAAGAGGATGAAGTGAGAGACCATGTGAGAGAGAGAGAGTGAGAGAGAAAGAGAGAGAAATTTGGGAGAAAATGTGGGGCAAGAAGTTAGAGCGAGAGAGAGAATAAGAGTGTGAGAATGGCGGAGAGAGTAGGAGAGACTGAGAAAAAATGAAAGAGAGAGTGAGAGAGCAAGAGTGAAAGAGAGTGAGGGAGAAACAGTGAAAGAATGGTAGAGAGGGAGAGAGATGAACAATGAAAGAGAGGGAAAGAGGATGGAGAGAGAGAATGAGAGAGTGAGAGACCATGTGAGAGAGAGGGAGAGAGAGAGAATGAAGTGATAGCTGATGTCTTGCTGCAGTCAGGGAGACGGTCTGGTCTCCTTTTTTTTTGCCGCAGTTCAACCTTCTTTCCTCATGTCTGACATTTTGGTTTCACCTTGTGTCTCTCCACATCTCACTTACAATCTTTTCCCCCCTCTCTCTCTCTCTTTCTTTCTTTCTCTGTTTTCTATTAGTGAGAACTCAGAGATCTGTCCTGACGACAAGCAGAGGAACAAAGCCAAGTCTGACGAGGTACAGAGAACATTCGCACTGTATAATGCAATTATATTGTGTTAAAGCTATAGTAGGCAACTTTTTGCCTTGAGTCAGAAAAGTGTATAGCGAGCCCCGCCCTCCTCCTCCTCAGTTGGTCAAGTTCATGTCACACGCCCCAAAATGTCCCAAAAACGCCCCAAAATGTCCCCAACATCATTGAAAAACAAGGGATTTAGGGCGATATTGACAAAATCAAATATCACAATATTTTAGACCGAATACCTTGATATCGATAATATTTTGGGGATGAGTATTGGTGCTTTTATAAGATATCTGTTCACAAGAAAATTAGTAAATGATCATTAGTCATCAGTGATGTGTAATCAGTAATAATGTGGATATGATGAGGCAATCATTGTTCATCTTACTCTTTCTTACAGGCTAATAAGTTCAGAAAGTTGTGTAACTGTACTTTGCAGCCTTTAAGACCAGGAAGAAGTGACATTGAAGTTATTTCACGATATCGATGTTATACGATATATGGATATATGACAGACACAGACTGATAATGTGTAATGTAAACCCTAATTTGCATATTGCAGCTCTGAGATCAGAGTATTAGTGTGCAGGTGAACGTACTCACCGAGCACGAACACGGGGGCGTCTGAAGTGACCGCTCAGCCTCGGGAAGCCGCCCCGCACTCACTGTTCAGCCTTCCTGCTTGAATTCCCACGTCTGTCTGTATTCTGTATTGTCCTTTGTCCTGACTGTTGCCATGGTTTCCCTGTTGCCAGGACAACTGCCAGGTGTTTTACATCCACAACCTGCCGAACAGCGTGACCCAGAACATGCTGAGGAAACGCTTCCAGGTCTTCGGCAATGCGGAGGACTGCAAAGTCATCATCCGCAACGAGTAAGTGCCCTGCTCCGGATTCCTCTGTCTGAAGAGATTTTTTTTTTAAGGATCCAGCAGTTTTTTTCTACCATTGCAAAGTCATCATTATACACAGCTTGCTCCAGATCCCTCCTTCTAAAAAGATGGGACATTAAAACTTTTTAAGGCAACATCTTTTAAGGCACCTGCTTTTTTTTTATGACTGTAGATTAATAGATACTTCCTTCCTACTTTTTTTATTACAGAGATAAATTCAATTGTCACAGCAATAACAAACTTGTTTCCCCACACAATGTTACTATTCGGGCGGCCCGAAGTAAACTTTTCTTCTGGATTCATTTTGGGTGCTGTGATATACGAAGCTGGCGGTTCTCGCCGATGAAGTTTTCACACAAGATTTAATCCTGCCGAGCGCCGGAAGCGTGTCGGTGAACCACAGCGACCATAATTCATTGCACCTATGACACGGTGCAGATGTGCTCCTCGGTGCCGACACACACGCCGCACGGAGAGGCGGTTTGAAACGTGGCCTGCAAATCAGATGGAAGCGTAATTGTCAGCTAATGTTGGAACGGCATTAGCTCATGCTAGATGGATAGACTTTAGTGTCTGAAAACATTTGAGTTACTGGGCTCGCTAAATGAAACGTCAATAACAAGTCGTCAATAACCCCCCCCCCCCCTCCCCCCTCCCCCCTCCCAACACCGTGAAATTAAACTGACAACCTATGGGGAACACTGTTGGGACAAAATACAACAACATACCAAAATGCCATAATAAAAGCTAATAAAGCAATAAGAAAACTTTTTGAAGCCTCCAGATATTATCACACTTAATGAATACACGGTTCTTAGTCTCAGTGGTTTAGTGGAACATAAATATTTTATTCCACTCTTTGTATCTGATATCAGCATCTTGACTATTGACAATTACTGTGGGTGATCTAAATGAAGTGAAATGTCAGGCCTAGTTTCTATATGGCTGAGTGGTGCAATTGCTAAACTAAAACTAAAACTGCAATATAGAGTTTTACATGATTACTAGTGCGTCCCTAGCCTCCGGTGTTCCTGTTTTTGTTCCAATGCAAAGTCATCATTGTAAGTGACCTGTTCTAAATCTCTCCCGTCTAAAAAGTTGGGGCACTGGAACTTTTTTAAGGCACTAGAAGTCATCGCTATGAAATGCAGATCGCTCCCTGGTTACTGCAGTAAAAAAAACCCAAAACAGAACGCTACTTCAGCTTAGTCTTTTCATTTTGCCAGTTGTGGTCCTTCTTCCTGTTTGGCACTTTGTTGGTCATTTTTCTTGTTGAGATCAACATTCTGGTAGGGAAACATACTTGCTGCAGTGAATGCATGCCAGGCTGCAGTTCACGGAGGGTAAAATCAGTAACCGAGGAGCGTTCTGTGGTTTCTGTGTGTCCCACTCTTCTTTGGGTTGGTTTGTACGGGACCAGAGTCTATTTATTCTGTCGCTTTGTGCATTCAGGTAGCATGGAATACAGGATGAATATTGATGTGCATGTAAATGTGCATTGATTTAATGTCTGACTCACCGTTCCCCATCCCTACTGATGCCAATATTTACCGTCCTTACCTTGAAAGGAAGGTGTCATTAACTTAATGCGTGTCTGTCTCTCTCTCTCTGTCTGTCTGTCTCTCTCTCTATCTGTCTCTCTCTCTCTGTCTGTCTGTCTGTCTCTCTCTTTATCTGTCTGTCTCTCTCTCTCTGTCTGTCTGTCTCTCTCTCTACCTGTCTGTCTCTCTCTCTCTGTCTGTCTCTCTCTCTACCTGTCTGTCTCTCTCTCTCTGTCTGTCTGTCTGTAGGGAGCGCTGCGGGGTGATAAAGATCCGTCAGTCGGGGGTTCAAAGACACTGGAGAGAACGGGACACGCTTTTCCAGAACGGAGCTGGAGGCCTAAGGAGGCTGACCAGGAAACGCTACATAGACCTGGGTAATGAACGCTAACACACACACACACACACACACACACACACACACAGGGGCAGAACTGACTCAAAAAGGAGTTGCAAATCAGACACATCATGTCCAAACTAGCTGGCACAAACAAACAGCACTATAGTCTACAATAGCACAGCTGGTTGAAACAGCTGGGGAAATGAACAGCTGTGTGTCTTAATTGATGGCACAACCTCAAGCATACAGTCCATCCCAAACGATGAAGTTCTCACGTTCTTGAGAAGCTTGTTCTCCTCAAGAAATCTCCACAAGGACACTGTGGAGTTTGACTTCTCTGTTTTGACAATCCCCCTATCCTCTCTCTCTCTCTCTCTCCCTCTCCCAGATGAGGCGGGTCCAGGTCCCGTCAAGAGCAAGTACGATGCGCTGGACTTCGACACTCTGCTGAAGGAGGCCCAGAAGTCGCTGCATCGCTGACAGCGCAGCGCCCCCCGACTGGCTAGCCTTAGTAAACTGCAGCGACACCCCTCCGACAACATGGCTCTGCCCCCCTCAGACAGGCCTCTCAGTACCTCCACGCAAGGCAACCTCGCAAAATGTTTACATTTTTACCATTGGGATAAAGTAACGAAAAGGACCTTGTTGTTTTTTTAAGTTTCTTTCACCGGAGGATACTGCTTAAAAACGAGGAAGCCGCGGGGGAATCCGGAGGAGTTTGAGAGACAATGGAGGAAATAGGACTTTTAACAAGCAATGGTACAACTACAAACGATATTGACAAGTTCTCTGCTGAACAACAACAACAACAACAAAGCTGCTTCCCGTCTGTGTTGGTGACATCATCACCCCGCGTTGGAAGAGCGGGCGTGAGAGACCTCTGTAGCAAAATACCTTGCTATCCCTGCGTTGCGTCGGTCGTCGTGGTGTGTGTGTTTCTGCGTGTGCGTGTTCTTTGTTTTTCCGTTTGTTTGTTTGTTTGTTTCGTAAAAAAAAAAAAAACCCTCCCTCTCTCCGGTCACGGGTGGTGAAACTGCAAGCTGTGTTCGCCATGAAGTCGTGCGGTTGTGTAACGAGAAAAAAAAGAAAATAACCCTGCTTTGTTTTAGCGAAAAAATTGTGGATGTTATAAAATTGAAAAAAACAAAAACAAACTTGTGTGTGTGTGTTATGGACAAAGAAAATAACGAAAAAAACAACACTTAACGTAATCATTTGATGACTGAAAAAGTTTACAAATCTAAAATGAAGAAGAAAAAAATCATTTGTTTTTTTCTTTTTTGTAATTGTAGTGCTTCCTTGATTTGATCTATGCACTGTAAGGAGGTAAATGTCTCCACTGTCCTCCACTTTCCCCCTCAACTCTAATCTCTAACTCTGCCACGCCGACTATGGCTTCTGCTACTGGCTGCTGCAGGCTGAGTTTGCTCGGCGCGTTTATTATTATGATGATGATGATGATGAAGACCCCGACCTCAGATCTGGGAAAAATTACATCTGTAAATTGTTTCCAACCCATTCAACCTAAAGCATTTTTACTGGGGAAGCACCTGTTTGAATGTTCCACGTGCGAAACCAGTCTTAAAATAAGCTAAACCTTTGCATTCTTTCTCATCTATTTGACAGCATTAATTGTATTTTATTTATTAGTGACATTATCTGCTAATTTTACGCTAGGCTGGTACTTTAGATTTTACATTTTCCTCCCTTCATTAACTAACTGCCAAACTGCCATCCCTGGAGTTTCAGTGATGCCAAAATATAGAGGACATCATTCAAATTGGCCCGGACGGCGACGGGTCTTCCCTAACCTAGTCTGATCATGTTAGCCCGTCGACCAATCAGAAGTTCTTCTTTGCTCACATGGGTTTACCCTTCCCGTTGTGTTTCCAAGATACGCCCGAGTGGCCAGAGTCGGATTTCACTCCTGGCTATCCAGACCCCTGAACCGCTAACGAATGTTTAAAACACGAACAGCCAATTTCTAAGCAATGGTTAGCGCTTCATGGGGGGATTCCGGGGTAATTTCTCCCAGATCTAAAGGGGGTCTTGTGTCTCTTAAGTTAGGGTCCCACTGAACATGTGTCCACCGAAGGCTACAGCCTGTTGACACCCCACGAATGCCACACCCAATGCAACAATTAACCGTTTACATGTGGACTTCAGCAAGCAGGTCGGAAATGGGGAAATAAAGATGGTAGCTTTCATTCCCTGAGTGAAATACTCAGTTCATTATTCAATTCACTGTTAATTTATCGCTCCCATAGTCTGTCCAAACCATTCTAGTGTTAAATTGTCAAACATCTTAATTCATCGCAGATTTAGAACTGCAAATACTTCTAATGCAAAAGCCTGAATCACTTTATTAGTGGATTGTAGAGGAATTTATCTTCATTTCAGAGTTTCAGAGTACAAATGACAACAAGACCTTGCAATTTGATTCATTTCTAAAGCGATTTGCTCCGCACACCATAGCTAGTAGTAGATGAATCCGTCGGTTCAAGTGGAATGTATTCACAAATCTGAATGTAACCCAGCCTGCTTCTGCTTGCCCCGAGATTGTGGAGCTTTTTGGTGCTTTAAAAGATAAGACTCGCTAAGCCGGGGTGGTTACCTCTACGCAGAACCGATCCCTGGCTTGAAAAGCGCGGTTTCGGGTAGCGCCCGACGTTAACGCCCCTGACGCAGCCAGTAGCATCGGCCCCCGCAAAAGGGAGAGAGAGCCTCCAAGCCTGCCAACACGGTGGCAAACAAACCGCCACTTACAAAAACACTTCAGCCAGGGAACGAGGAGCGAGGGATGGGCTTGAAAAAAAGAACGAAAAAGAGCACCGGGCCGAGAATCTCGATTTCTCGTTCCCGGGAGGTACTGTATCAGCTGAGCCTCACTACCTCACATCCATCCATCCCTCCTCCCCTCTTTTTTTTCCTCCTCTTTCTCTTGGACGCTCTCCCCCCCCCCCCTCCCCCCCCTTCCTCTTTTATACTTCTCTCGTTCTTCGTGTTATTGTCGAAAAATGTTCTCTATGTGAGGGTTTTCCCCCGGACTGACGGGTGTGTTATGGGTAGTTTGGGGGGTTTGTGTGTGTGTTTGGTTTTTATTCTATAACTTCTTCTGCTACTGCTAAAGCCCCTCTGAGGGAACTTTCTCTCTGAACTCTTCCCCCCCTTTCTTGCCTCATAGCTAATGGTTTTTTAGCGTGTCAGTTTCTTGGAGTCTCGACGGTGTGTCCTTGTGTATCCGAGTTGTTTCGTCTTCGTCTCGTGTTCGAGTCGGACGCTGCTGCCGCCCGGGGGGGGGGGGGGGGTCGGCGAGGAGGGGTGAGCGGTTGAAGGTTGGTTTGCCGGTTGGTCGGTCCTTTGAGTGTGCTGGGAGGGCGAAGATTCCCCGTCTTCTGCCCCTCCCTCATTTTCTTGTTTTCTTCAGGGACACGCCAATCCTCCGTCTTTCCCTGCCCCCCTCCTCCTCCTCCTCCTCCTCCTCCTCCTCCTCCTCTTCTTCTTCTTCTTCTTCTTCTTCTTCTTCTTCTTCTTCCCCAGCATTTCAATAAAGCGCAGCCCCGACTCTTTCTTTCTCTATCTCTCTCTGTCTTTTTTCTCTGTGGGTTCAAGGGCCTTGTTTCCAGGCCCCCAAAACCCTGGCAAACTTCCCGTTTTGTAACAGATAATCCCTCCTTCCTTCCTCCTCTTCCTCCTTTCGTCCTCCCCTCCACCCTTTCTCTTATCTAATCAACTCCTTGGTAACACACACGAAAAATTGAATGTTTACATCACTCAATTCTCCTTCGACTTTATTAGGAACGCACACTAAGTACAAAGGCGCCTTATTCAGTGTTGGGAAATAAAAAAATCGACAAACTAAAGAGCAGCGAAGCGGCCTAGAAGGAAGCGTCTCGTCCTCGAAGGCTCGCCGATGTCCAAAACTAACAAAAACAATTTAGTGCTATACATACTGATTGAGAAACGAGGTGTCATCTCAAAAAAAAAGAAAAAAAAAGAAATCGTATCAGAACTAATCGCGAACAACTGAATGAGTATTTGTGCTTAGTATGTATACTACTAAAAAGTGAGAGAATGTGCTGGTTTACATATTAAAAAAAGAAACAATATATTATAATATATGAATATATATATAATGTGTATATAGCACTATGCCTCGTTGTAAACATAAAATGTATTGTGTGTTTTTTAAAGGTGGCGGGTCACGGTTGATTGCTAATCAGACGGGAGAACGTCGGGTCGGTTTTGTTCCAATACGTTAATGGATGTTCAGTACAGGGAGGAAAATGAAGGGAAAAATTACGTTGAAATGACTTCAAGCAAAAAGTCCAACACTGTTGTAAAAGAACGAAAAAATATTTACGAGAAGTATCCCTTTAGACTATCATACTAGAAGGTTCTATTTCTTTGCTGTTTTTTAAATGACGAAATATTTTTGATGATTTTCTTTTTGTTGTTTTTTTTTCTTAAAAAGCAATTGAGATGCAATACATAATAATCTTATCTACGAGACAGCCTTTCCTGAAAGACGGAGGTAATAATGTACAGTGTGTGGTTGGTTGTCGAACTGCAACGCGGATTCAATAGGCTACTGTATGTAGACTGCTGTAAAACACGTTAAAAAAAAAATCCTAAAAACAAACTACAGGCAGAATGTGGTCAGTTACGTCATATACACAGGACACGTATACAAGAATAAACTGTACTAATATACTCTTGCACAAAATAATGCCCCGATTAGTGAAATATCTGTTCACAATATTTTTTTTTTTTCCTCATTGAAAGGAAACTGTTGTGACTGTGTTATTGCCACGTTTTGATGATGCACGGGTTTGCTCAAATCTGATTGAGTTGCATTAGACACTTACATGTACTATGATAACGGCTAATAACTATGGTGACTATTGTGAACATGTATGACTCTGATATTGGAACGTGGGAGGGAGAAAAAGAAGAAGAAAAAAAGAAAGTTGTTGCTGGTTTGACCCCGTTTAGATATCTTCAGACTACTTGATACAGAGGCAGACGTTGTAGAAGTCCCACTTTTCTACTGCTGCAGCGTCGCACCGTCCCAAAGAGGAACTGTTTGGATGAAATCAATCGCTGCTTTCTTCTTTTCAGCCGTCTGTCGTTACAAGAGTTTTATGTTCCAATATAGTCAACATTCAGGAAAGAAATATCTGCAGTAGTTAATGCAGGGTAGATGCAAGATAATGCGTGAAAGCAGCCCGGTCTCAGGAAATTTCGAGAAATGAGCATGATGTCTTAAAAGTAATGGAATTAACATGCTCCGTGCACGAAAAGAGAGATAAATATGTTTCTCCACCATGAAAGGATTATATAGAGGAGACACAGCTAGAAACAGCAAGTAGTTTGACATTGAAATAGCACAGGGAAGTGAGGGTGTGGAGGTCCAAAACTTTACCCTAACCTTAAAACTGTTTTAGTTGCCTAAACGTAACCGTTAGCCAACCTTTTCATGACAAACACGTGAAAATGGCATTTCCGTTTTGTGCTATTGTCATGTAACAGTTTTGTGGCGGAGGATCGTAATTTTCACATAATTTGTGTCCGCAATATGTAATCTGCGTTTCAGAGTTTGTGCTCGTTTCACAAAATTTTGTGAGACTGTGTTGGATGAAGAGGATTTCTACAACGGCTGCCGCTGTACCTGTGATGGTGCTTCCATCATTCTAGAGGTGAATGACATAGAAACAACCCGATTCTCATCATGGCAAGCCTTAAAAATCAATAGGGGGAAAAACGAAGCTACCACTAGCTTTTACTATTACCGTTTCAACTCCTTTCCAATCCAATGTGGTTTATTATGAAATAATTACTGACGTAATTAAAACTTTTTTCAATACAGCCATATTATAAAAAGGTATATACATATATATATGAATATATATTTGTGTGTTTGTGTAGATATCTAGATGATTATATACTTTCTTATAGAAAACTTTGATGTTGACCATTCTCCTCAGTGTTTTGAGAACACGTTGACACATTTCAACATTATAAAACCGCTGTCCGCTCGGCCTGGGGGTCCTAGGTCGAGCGACAACGAATCCAAATCCAAAAAAAAAAATCCTTCCAAAGGGAATTACCCTCGTCAGAATGCAATACCTTTCTTTCCACTCTTCATTTCAGAAAAATGGCAAGAAAACCAGAAAACTTGATAGGCAAGTTGACCAAAAAAAAGAAATCAACAATAAAGAGAGTGAATCTGACGTCGGCTCGGGAGAAATGTGACGTTTCTAACGGCCGCGTCAGATTCAGTTTTATAGATGTCACAATGTTTCCAACGCCATGGCCCACTAAAAATCCATATTTGTTTTTTTTGTGTTTATGTCACTATTACAGTTTCTTTTGGTTCAGAAAACAATGTATCCGTCAGCTAGCTGCAACATCAGATTAGCCCCTACCAGGACAGGAGTGCACGCAATACCGGCCCGAGTCTGGCCTCGCAAATTCCACTGTTAGTTTCATCTGTGAACGTCCACAGAACACGCCTCTGAACCGTCTGTACGTCATGTTGAACACCCCGAACTGTCGTAAAATACACAGAAACCGACGGATAATCTGTAATACATGATGGCAACTGTGATGTCAAATAGGCACTTAGTAGGGACTGCAAACTGTCAAATCTGCTAAATGTGAGTGGGTCTTTTTGGTGGAAGAAAATACTTTGACATAAAGGGCATACATTGTTTTTGTTGTTTTTTTTCATCGCTATTGATTTTATTGTCTATTTACATCTAATGACTATCAAATTCACATAAATGATTTTTTTCTTTTTTAACTTAGTTTTTGGTAAAAAAAAAAAAGGTAAATACTGCTAGTAAGATTTTATATTTTTACATATGTTGGTTTTATTTTGCGTTTCTTCTTTTTTTATTTATACGCCACTTAGTTTGGATGTCTTTAAATGGTGTTTTTTTTTTCTCTCTGTTTTGTGTGATTTCATATGTCTTGAGAATGTGGAGACAAATGCATTTCAGTATTTTTGAATTGTTAAAATCTAGTTTCATAGAAGCGGAAGTATCTGATGTTATAAATTATATTTTAATTCATGTAAATAGTTTAAAACAGAAGACTATGGCTTCCTTTTAAACTGAATACATTTCTCTTCAGAGATTGTTTACATTATAAAACTGTAGAGATGTGCTCCTCATATACTGTATAAAGTACATATATTCATTGATTTGCCTCCAAAAAATAAAATCCTAATGAACAGCATTCTTTCTGAGGGGATGTGATCATTTCTGAACAAGGGAGAAAGAATACATTCACTTTGTTTTTACTGACACTTTTATCCTGAGCGACTTGCAGTGTAGAGTGTAACAGTAGAATAATAATGTAGCCTCTAATGTTTAAGATGTTTAATGTTGAAGGTGCACTAAAATTTACTTACTAACTAGCCAATTCTTCTTCTATTTGTTCCAAACAAGCGGCTGTTGCTGCTGCCGGACATTGTTAAGCACATCACTTCCTGTGTGCCAGACGGTTTCTCCCGGTGTTGCGCCAAAATTTGTATCCCCTAAGGGAATTATTGTGCGGAAAAGGCACTTAAGTAGACTAACGTATAGCCTGACACCTTCCTTGTAGCCTCAATGGACGCTTGTGGTTTGAGATAATGAGACCACAGACAAGCGTGATCTCTGTTCATTACAATGCAACCAGATGGGTTACTTTCAGTAGTAGGCTACTTTCATTCTTTGTAATGTATTTATATGAAAGTGGGAGTGTCTTCAACTCCATTGGGTGGGGAGTGTTTGTCCCAAAACAGAGTATGGGCCAGAAAGTGAGTTTTGAAAGTCAGAAATCTCAGCAGTTGGCAAAGTAATCATTCAGTTATTGATCAACAACCCGATCAACCGCCTGCAGATATATACATTATGGTAATTTTGTGCTATGAGGCAGTAGAAACCTACTTACTGCACCTTTAATACCCCCCATTTGCTCTATTTATTGTCTACTTTTCTCTGCTGCATGTTGCTGAACCACCCAGTTTTCCCTCAGGGAGGATTGAAGTTTCATCTTTTCAACACATGCTACATTTTCAAAGGTCTTCTTACAAGTTATTTGACTGGGCAGCAAAACAAAATAACATGCCATTCTCTCTGTTTCACACTTGGAGCAGTTGCTGCCTTCTGGCTGCAGGGGCAGACATGCGGTGTGAAGATTATTTGTATATATGTGTGTGTGTGTGCACGGGTATTATTTGTGTGTGTGTGTTTGTGTTTTATACAGCTGGGTGTAGCATGCTTACACAGGAATGCATGTATGTCTGCAGTTATCAGCCTCTGCTTGCTGTGGGGAGGTTCAGCGCTACGCTCTGCTACCAGCACTCACACACACACACACACACACACACAGACACTCCCACTTTCCAGTCTTCCCCTGGTTAAACAGCGCCCCATTAACAGGCCGCTGGCAATTTTCCGCCTGGCTAGACTGTGATTCGCGTGTCAGTGACAGCAGTGATGGTTCCTGCGGTGGCTGAGGGTTTCTGCGCAGGATTCACTGTCCCAACACTCCTGAGCTGACGCCGCTCTGCGATCCCCCGTCACTCTCACACCGGAGAACACGCATGGGAACATGAAGGTTTCACAAAGCCCTAAGGCTACTGTACGTTTACATGGGAAGAGGAAAACCTAAATATTCTTCGTTTTCATTGAAAATGTATCTAGCCTGTTTTGGCCTGGCATGAAGCAAAAAGACTTTAGAGGGGGCAGGGGATGAGGATAAAATAAGTAAAATTTTAAAGATAGCATAAAATAAGTACTTTGATAGAGAGCTACTGTATGACGCATTATAGCAAGAGGGTGACGCTCATATTCAGCTATTTCTTTATGTGTTTTATACTTGTATGAACACCAGAGAAGGTAAATTATGGCAAAGAGTGCAGACAAGTCCATCATATTTAGCTAAAGTTACGAGGACTGGAAGTGGATTTGTTACTAAAACTCATAACAAGCTACTTGTGAGTCCATCTTACTTTTGTTTCCAAGCCCTGATTCACTTCACTATGAATCTAAATCCATCAAATACAAACTGCAACAAAGTCAACTTTCCCCCAAAGAAAGATGGGTATCACACCCTTACATTTAACCAGAGCAGCTTACAATGGGTGCAGCAGTAGAAGATTCAATTCCTATATCACCAACACTACAAGCAACCGATAAAGAAAGTACTTACAGGGGTGTAAAGCACAATATAAGTGCAAACAACCTCTAAGTACATTATGTATTCAGGAGGTTTTCATTACCCCGTATTCTTGTGTACCTCTTCCCAGGTCAGTACCCAGGTTAATGCACTGGAATAAGGCCGCTGTGAAGTGTTAACCTATTTGAGCGATTAGTTGCGCAGCCCGAAGCCAGAGGAGAGCGCAGACGATTAGAAAAGCTCCCATCAGCCCTTTGCTGTCCCGCTGTCCTCTGTCTGGATGTTTCTGCGGGGCGGTCGTGACTGCAGCTCAGAGCCGGACCGCAGTGCAGAGGATCAGAGACCGCACCGTCTCCACGGGCCTCCGCTGAGTCTCACACTGTTGTCACGCATAAACCTCCTAACATCCATTTATTTTCATATTGTTCTCCGGGATGAAATTGGGTGGAGGACTGCGGATCGGTCGACTTCTACTTGTTTGTTCGTTCATCCATCCTATCTCAGACACCGCTGATCAGATTTTGATGAAATGTGATTTGATTCATCTCATCACAAAAAAGCACTGATTAGTCCGACGGGGGCGCTACATCGTTTGTTTACTTGTTTGTTTATTAATTCTTTCTTCTACATGTCACACGCATCTCTGACACCAACTGGGTTTTGTCTAAATGCATGCCACCATTGCATTTTGGCATTTTATAAATTACCCTGACTACATTGTTTGTAGAGCTGCAACGATTAATCGATTGGTTGTCAACTATTAAATTAATCGCCAACTATTTTGATAATCGATGAATCGGTTTGAGTAATTTTTTAAGAAAAATAAGTCAAAATTCTCTGATTCCAGCTTCTTAAATGTGAATATTTTCTGGTTTCTTTACTCCTCTATGACAGTAAACTGAATATTTTTGGGTTGTGGACAAAACAAGACATTTGAGGACATCATCTTGGGCTTTGGGAAACACTGATCGACATTTTTCACCATTTTCTGACATTTTATAGACCAAACAACTAATCGATTAATCGAGAAAATAATCGTCAAATTAATCGACAATGAAAATAATCATTAGTTGCAGCCCTAATTGTTTGTTCATTAATGTGTCACCGCTATCTGGTTTTTGACCAAATTTGGTCAATAAAAAAAAAAAGAAATTATGCATCTCATGACTTCATTGAGATATTTTCAAAATTACACTGATTGGCCAAAGCAGAGCGTTACATCGTTCATTTGTTCGCCCATGTGTCACACGAGATATATCTGACAGCTGATTGAATTTTTTTACAAAATTTAGAGGAATGATGCATCTCAACATTACATTTCGCCATTTTTAAAATGACACTTGTTGGTCTAACGGGGGCGCTACATCTTTTGTTTGATCATTCGATTATGTGTCCAAATCAATATGTTAGACAACGCTGACTGAAGGGGAATGATGCATCTCACCACTGCATTTCAGCATTTTTAAAATTACACTTGTTGGTCTAAGGGGGGCGCTACATCTTTTGTTTGATCGTTCATCCATATGTCAGAAGCAATATATCAGACACCGCTGATTGGGGAAATTTGGGGGAATGATGCATCTCACCACTGCATTTCAGCATTTTTAAAATGTCACTGCTTGGCCCACGGGGGGCGCTACATTGTTAATTTGTTTGTGTATCATGCACAATATCTCAGACACTGATTTGATTTTGACGAAACTTGGGGGAATGATGCATCTCACCACCCCACTGGAGCATTTTCAGAATTACACTGATTGGCCCAAGTGGAGGGAGTTTGTTTTGTGTTTGTTTGTCCATGCATCACGCATGATATCTCCAGACACTGCTGATAAAAGTTTTACAAAAATCAAGGGAATGATGCATCTCATTATTACGTTTTAGCATTCTGAAAATTACACTGATACAGGTCAAAATAAGGTGATATATTTCTTACTGAGGGCCCAGAGGGGGACGACTGTTGACTTGTTATAGTTTATTCTACTGCTGTCATTTAGCACACCTGGAATGACCCAATTTCCCAAGGGGATCATTAAGCCGAATGTTATCTAACTCCAATTTAGTTTTTTTCATGTTTTGTTTTGTTTTTTTATCTAAAGTGATGAGTTGTGTGGTTCTTTATGGGTCAAGCAAGTTTCATGACCTCAGGGGCCCTGAAACCTGCTCAAAACCAATTTATTATGGAGGGTATAAATTGCATTATTTAAAAAATGCACAGTGGCCAATCTGAAACTAAACCCATTTTATGAATCCCTGAAAAACAGGTTTTTGTTTTTGGAGATATGGGGTTTCCACATCAGCTCCGTCCCTGAGGATGCCAACTTAGCTCAGACAGCAGAACAAGAGATACTGCAGAGAGCAGCATCAGGTCAAAGGTCACTTCATGCAACACACTGATAGTTGTTATATTTGGTGGACGTTGACCTCTGTAAGGGTCACGTCTCCAGCAACTACAGGTGAAAAAAAAGGTTTGGAATGGTTGCTTTATTTTTTGACCCTTTTGACCCCCTTAAAAACAGGGGGATTCCTGCACTCGACCCGCTGATGCACAAAATGATGACCTATGACACCAACCAATGACTTCTTTTCATACTTTTTCGGCTATTTTACTTGATTAAGGCTGAATAACCTTAAATATTTCGCAAAAAAACCCAGCAAATGTTTGACTGTCTTTAGATGTCACACATTGTTTTACCTTGCTCTTTCTCTTTGATTGTTTTGACTTTTTACTTTGTTGGATATTGTTGGTCTGCGAATTGATGTAGCCTGGTATTCAGACTGAACGGCCATTTGGTTCCCACTACATTATTCAGCCTGAGATTTCCTCCTTGTTAGACGTTTTCTGTGTGGGGGGGGGCTTGATTTTCCCAGAACCAATCACTAGTGATTGACGTAACCGGCCGCTCTGGGCGTATTTACCAATTTTACCAAGCATGTTGGTCAATTTTGACAAAAATATTGTTTTTGCAAAGACAATCAGTTGGTTAAGGGGGTGATTTCCACAAATATTATTCTGCTGAAACGTCGATGATAAACGGTTGCACGAACAGCTCAAACTTTAGTCCCGCCCACAAAGGCTCTGATTGGCTCGATTGTTTCTCAGAGTGTGAACAAGCCGTTGACGAGGGAAACACCGGACTCTCTGAATCGCTCGACAAAATCTGAAAAGTGGGCGGGACGAGATTCGGGAGTCTGGAACCAGGCTAGCGTTAATGCTGCTTAGCCCTTGAAAAAGAGATAAAACCCGAAACCTAAACCTGGTTAAATAAAGGTTAAATTATAAATACAACCACCAGAGACAGGATAATATATTCTATATCAGAAATATGTTTTCTTATGTTCCATAATTCATAATTTCCTCATAAATCATCGCATGACAGCCCAGGGGATTCTGACCCCGATGTTGAGAGCCGCTGCTTCCCAGCACAGCAGCGTTTGGTGTCATATTACTGCACAGATGCAGGCAAATTAAATGCAGTGCAGTTGGAGGAGGTTGTTGCACAGATCATGCATATTGCAGGACTGGTTAGATAAGCCTCTTAACTGTCCTCATGAGGCATGTTGAGGCACGATGCAGCATACAGCACACCTGCTGCCATACAGATGATTTGGCTCCGTTTGGTTTTCTGCATGCATTAACATAAAGTTGAATAAAGAATCATAAAATAGGTCACACCCTCGTCTTCCAAATCTGTTTCTTCTACTCGCTCTTAATATGCTCTTATCTTGAAAAAATGTTAAAAAAAAAACAAAAAAACTCTGCATTCATTTCACATATTTCTTTTAGGGTCACAGGAATAATTTGTATATTTTGTTTCGGTGCTGTAGCTCTGACTCTTGCACATTCATCACTACTGGCTTCTTGTAATGTTGGTGATTCTAGGAATTGAAGCTTATTCGGCTGCTGCAGATATGATAAGGATGAGCGTCAGCTAAATGCCTAAAATATAACTGTACATCATGAAACGTCAATATAAATGCGTTGCTGGGGCAAGAAAGCCGGAGCGGGCCGGCTGAGTGACTCCCCACGGTGAAAAGACCGCAGCCGATCCATGCTCTCTCCTTCACAGCCGTCCTATAAATAGTCCTGCATTGCTCTCTCGGCTGTGGCGTGCAGGCTGGCAGCTCCGCAGTCACGACTGCCCCCGATCCCCGCTAGAACGAGGCTAAAGCTCCCTTCCTGCAGGCACACCGGGTGTACTGCAGCTGCTCTACTCCCTCTCCCTCTCTCTCTCTCTCTCTCTCTCTCCCTCTCTCTCTCTCTCTGCTGCAGTCACGGGTTCTCCCTGCGTCAGAGCCGAGCTTTACGCCAGGCTGAGCATCACAACCGTATACGGCAATCCTCCGTCTGAGCTCCCAGCATGCCCTTACGTCACGGGGATTTACGTCACCGAGTTGTGACGACACACTCGGATTACGTATGCCATTACTATATTACTATAGCGTGCGTGTGTGAGGGAGGGAGGGGGGGAGGGGAGTGATGGATTTAGCTCTTGTCCTTCCGCCCATGAGGCTCCAATGCCGATCAGATTTCATTATCCCGCTCTGCTGGGTTCCTGCCCCGCCTGGCGTCACTCTGTGTTTCGTAAGAGTATTATGTATGGCACTAGGTGGAAGAATTAACAGAAGAGTACACACACACACACACACACACACACACGCAAATGTGTGATGCAGCAGGCAGATATTTATACACTGTCAGCTGCTGTATAAGTCCTCTTTCATGCATTTACCCTGCATTAGTACTGCGGACTTTCTTGAATATTACAGTAGAACCAAATCAAATCTCTCTCTTTCATCCAACTAGTTACCAGATCATTCCTTCCAAGAAAACATTTTGACGTTGAATAGACAACGTCCATAATTGCTGCTACCTGCATCATTTTGTGAAATCAGGACCTAAATACCTGTCTGAAATCAGTTCAAAACAGTTTCCAAAGGTGTTTTAATATCATATTTTGGAAATGTTGTGCTTGTTTTGTGCATGTAAAGCTAAGGAGGCTGGACTTGGGAGTTGTGGCAAAATTTGCTTCCCCTAAAACAACGTGTTCCCCTGGCAGTGTGTCCTTGTTTTGGTGTGTTGCTGTTTTGTCGCTGCAAAAGTAAATTATAATGGCAGAAATGTGCTTAATAAATGGAAAGTAGACTTATGTAGAGCCTGACAACTTCCTTGTACAATCGACTGACTCTTGTGGTTTGAGATAATAAGACCACAAACAAGCGTGATCTCAGCTCATTACAAGGCAGCTAGGTTGCCTAGGTTACCGTCAGCAGCCTCCTTTCACTCTGTCGTCCCATGAAATGTTTTTAAAACATTTTGAAAAGCCGGCAACAGGAAAACAGCCGACAGAAATTGAAACAATTGTGTTATTTTCTTCCCTGGCATGAAATCAAGGTGAAGGCACACTGCCAGGGGAAACATTTTTTTTTTTTTAAGAGGAAACACATTTTGGCACAACACTTCGCCACCTCCTGCACACTGCTGTCAGTCAAATGCTTGCTGGGTTGTAACTTTTAATGGCTGAAAAGCGAGCGAAAAAATTCCTCTTGGGGACGGGGTGCAGCAGAAGAAGTTGGACCGCTACATTCTCTACACAGAAATGCATGAACGCAGACACATGCAGGCACACACACATTCATACATACACAGGTGAACGTGTGGTGCAATGGATGTACTGTAACCTCACCTGTGTATAATGCTGACATACACAAAATTAAATTCTATGCATAGTAATAAAAATACACAGATGTGCATGTGGGAATGTCTGCTGCAGTAGGCATTCACACATAGATTGTGCTGGTATATATACTATTCTCTATTATGGAGGCACGTGCAAAGCAGTACACACACACACACACACACACACACTACAGCATTAGCTCAGCAAACATGCAGTACAAAGTGGATTTTCTACAACGGCTCCTTCTGTAATTTCCTTTGATCATCAGCAGTTAGCAGGACATAAGAAAGTGATTCAAATTGTACTTTTAATTACTTTTTAACTGGAGGCTCAAACACAGTAAACACAAACACACTAACACTACACACAAGGTGAAAACAAACTACACACACACAACTACTCAGTGGAAAAAGTACACAGACAACAACGCCATTCATTATGAAAATAGCCGTATCTTTACTATTCTCTTTGCACAACTACTTACAAGCAATTACATTTCTCATTATTAAACAAGGTAAAAGTAATACATTGTGTGTTAAGTCTGAGAAATTAGTTCCCAGAGACACAAGCTCACATAGATTTGTCCACTGTACATCCCACATAGTAAAGGGAAAGATGTTAAAAGTTGGCTCCAATCAACACAATATCCAGGATTCCTACACATTTTCAATTAAAAAATTCCATACTTTTTCCAGACCTTGATTTGTTTTGAAGATTTTGTCTGGTGTTCAATATGATTTACGCAGATAGACATCTTGCCCCTGCTAACTAGGTCATATCACTGTATAGATGAAGATTGTTCTTCACAGCGACAAATAGCCTATCAGAATATGTGAGATGATTGGCCGGGTTCCTACACGGTTTCCATTTTAAAATTCCATATTTTTCCCAGACCCTATGTTCTTGACTGGATTTGATTTTGGTCGGTATTTGATATAATGCACGCTGACTGCGGCTGGGTAATAAGAGCATCCCTCTATCTGAACATTATTCTTCACATCAACAAAAACTGTGGACTCAAGGTGGGTCTACAACGACATAAAAGCTATAATTATGTGTGTATCGGACCTGAACCACAACATTTTCCATACTTTTCCAGACATTTTTTCAAATTCCCAAACTATTCAAGACCTGGAAATGATCAAATTCATTTTTAATACTTTTCCAGACTTTCCAGACCTGCGTAGGAACCCTGAATATATTTTACACTGTGAGTATAGACTTTACATATTGATTTTGTCACACAAATACTCCAAAATCCTATGCTGCAGAACAGAAAATAAACTCCCAGTGACTTCCAATGACTGGTCAACACTATACATACCTATCTGGTATTTGCAGTGTGCAGCTAATTAACAAGCATCTCTCTCAGTCTCATTTTATGCGTGTCTGCATTAACAAGTTATTAATTCTGTCCATTTTACAGCCAGCTGACAGTGCAGACAAACAAATATCAACATAGCTCATAATGTCATGAGAGGCTAGCGAAAAATACAAAACGAATGCTGAGGTTTGGTTCACCGACAGTATAAAAATACCTGGTTTGGACTCTGTGAGTGGGGGGATGACTGTTTATCCCACCGGCTGCTCCCTCTCTGTGCGTTTATAAAAGTGCATCACGAAGCAAACGACTACAGTTACACAGGAAATGATGCAAATAGCTATTTTTCTAATCTCTTCTCAAAAGGTCCATCAGAGCCGCAGCAGAGTCACAGTTCTTTCGTCGCCGTGATCTTCCGTTTCCTCGCCACGGCTCGGGCGGCGGCACACTTCAGTAAATGTATATTCGCTCAACCGAGGATCTCTTGAACTTTTTCGATCAGGGTTCAAGTGAGAAAGTTACTCTCTCATCCTCATTTTGACATTTTCATCATATAGGGACCCAGCAGAAGTTGACCCATAGCCCACCATTTTGGTCCCATACAGTATATGAAACCAGGTGCTAGATTATATTGTAAGTTTTTAGTGCAGTAAACTTTATGTAGTAATGTGCCAAAATATTTAAGTATAAAATGTAAGAATTCGTAATACGTATTTCTAAATAAACCCAATGCCATGCAAATTCATTCAACCCCTTTAAAGGTGTTACAAGAAGCATTTTTAACCATTAATATATAATTGTCAATTAAATTAAGTGACACATTGGTATATCTTTGGTATACCATTTATCGAAGACTTGTCTATAAACGCAGAGTGTCCTCTCTCTCCGGCGAGGCCCGGGCTTCCCAACAGCGTTTCTGCGTTACCGTCCCCTTTAGTTTCATATCATTTCCTTTTCATTTCATTTCTTTGGGCCGTTGAACAAAGCCCGAGGTCACGCTTGTTGTTTAGAAGGGATGCGAGTGATTGGAGTGTTTGCCATTAACGATAAAGCACCTTGAGCATTTCATATCTGATGGTGAGTGGAAGGGAAGTGAGAGGGGAGAGTATAATGAGGCACGCTGAGCCGGCCATGAAAAGAAAGAAATAACAAAAGACCATGATGACTTTTCTCATTATTTTTCTCGTCTTTACAGATAAATTGAATGTGGAATACGTGTGGAATATATTTTACTGCATGTTTAGTGCTGCGATTAACTAAAAATTTAAAAGAATGACGTGATGATGTTGAAATTTGATGATGATGATTTCTTTTGCAACTTGGTGACTCTTACTTCCAGAGGATCAGGTTCAATGTGATTTTTAGCATGCAGTAACGCCAGTATGCATTTAAGTCTCTAGCCAGATTTTGTGACCTGAAGGTAATTTTTCAAGATGCTTTTTTTTTTATTTACAATTTCTAAGACTGAATAAAACTGTGTATGCTTGTTTAAAGTAGTGTAACTCTTCCTTAAGCACAAATTAACTTTAAATTTAACACAAGAGTTACAATTGTTTCCATTTGAAATTAAGGTTTTATAAATAACTAGTTTGTTGTGACAGTAAGATCAAATATGATGGTAAGACCTTTCTATAAATTACCAGGTAAGCTATTTTACATATTCTGGCTCAAATCAAGTCACAACACACCTATGACAAATGTGAAGAGGTGGAGAAGAAGAAGCAGTGCATAAAGTAATGCAGACAGTTTGAGACATGGGAGACGCATGTAACAGGTATTTTCAGGTATTTTTCAGGAGATGTGATCTAATTAAATCAGATATTTAAGATGGGATTTTCAAAAATCACATTGAAATGAAAAGAAATTGATCTGTGTGCTAAAACTCTTTTGGGAAACCCAGAGCTGGACTGCAGCCAGAAGCTAGCAAGCTGGAGCTGGAGCTTCATCTCTAGCTGACAATACAAGTCTTAGAATTTGACTGGGCTGAATTCGCTGTAGGAGGAAGGAAGGAAGGGAGGACGGAAGGAAGGAAGGAAGGAAGGAAGGAAGGAAGGGAGGAAAGATGGAAGGAAGGAAGGAAGGAAACAAGAAAGAAAGAAAGTTAAATTTCTGTGTCAGTCGTAGAAAGGGACACCATGAAATCTTGCATTACAACATTTTTGCAACTTCTATACCTGTGTGTGTGTGTGTGTGTGTGTGTGTGTGCGTGTGTGTGTGTGTGTGTGAGAGAGAGAGAGAGAGACAGAGAGAGACTCCTACCTTGCTTGGTGGCGGCGACCTGCTGAGCTGCCTCCTCCTTGGCCTTCTTGGCCTCCTCGAGGACGGCCAGCTTGGCCTCGTGCTCCTCCTTCAGGGCGTTCCACTCCTTCCTGTTGTTCAGCAGCCGGTCCAGCATGGGCGTGATCTCCACATGGAAACGACTGAACTCCTGGAGAGGAGGAGGAGAAGAAGAGGAGGCTTGATCAAATCGATTATACGTACCGGTGTTGTAGTCGAGACCACCTACAGTGAGACCGAGTCAAGACCGAAGCTAATCAAGACCGAGTCAAGACTAAGACCAGAAAAATGTAAGTCCATGACTGCAGTTGTGTTGGTCTGCCATTATGCCTTATTAGGGGTCAAAATTTACATCAGTTTCTCTGCCAATATTTCAAAACAAAAACATTAATTAGGCATTTTAGTAAAATAGAATTGGACATATGTCAGATATAACTACATGTCAGAAGGCACTGTAAGGGGGAGTTTTGTTAAATCCAATCACAGTAAAAAGAAAAACACACTAGTCTCAGACAGTATGAATGAGACTGATAATGATGAAATAAATTCAGACATTTATTTCAATGAGTGCACAATTGGAGTAATTGTGCACTCATTGAAATAAATGTCTGAATCTTTGCTGTCCGAGACCGAATCAAGGCCGAGTAAAAATGCCGTCGATTCCAAGACGAGACAGAGACTCTTACAATGTGGTCTGGATGAGAGTCATTAGAGATTTGTGTTATAGACTGTCTACTGATTTGATTCTACTGGATAACATTCAAGAAAAATTGCCTGCAGTACTAATGCTGGATAAATGCATGAAGGAGGATTTCTACAATTGCTACCAGTGAAGTTTCCCCAAAGTGAGTCAATCCGTAGTCTGAGCCTATTCAAGTTCTGTACCAATCAGCATGATAGATCCATGCTACACTACCGATCAACCTAATGCAGATGCTGTTAAGTAATTAATTAGACAAGGGTGGTGTTTCTCCCACAGGACGGACTTCAACACACCTCCTCCTCTCTGTTACATGTAAAGCTCTGTCACTTTCACTGGCATCACGCCCAGTCGAAGTAAGAAACCAAGTGTCCGCTCACATATTTGGTGTCTTACATCTCTCAGATATGATGAACAGGGATTTTTTTGCTGAGAAACAAACAAACAAGGTCTCTCTTTGCAGTGAGAAGCTCACAGATCTTGGAGAAAACCTTGAAGATGTTTGATGCAAAAATAACTAACGTTGTTTCAGCCCACAGGACGCCTTCATCAGGGTCCGGGACGTCTCAACACCACACGTCACTTTCATGGTCAGAAATGAGGTGCGCAATCAGGCTGTGTCCATCTGTCTGCCCGTCAGACATGATATCTCAGACATCATCGCATCTGATTTTGATGAAACTTGAAAGAAGGACGCATTATGGAACTGTGTTCTGCCGTTTAAAAAAAATACACTAATTGGCCTGATGGAGGCGCAAGTCCAAATTTCAATCTGTGAAAGGCTACACCGATTTTGATGAGACTTGGAGGGAAGATGCATCTCGTTACTGATTGGCCCCACTGGGTGCCTGCTGCATCATCTGTGGAGGACAACACGTTCTCTTGTTTTATTTTCATCTTTGCCATGTTTCAATAACTTATTCACCACTTCAGCACTCGTTGTTCGCCTCAACAAGGTCGTCTTCCTACAGCTCCAAGATCAGTAAGCTGCTACAAACAGACAGACCCCTTGTTGGTTTGGTTCTCTGCATAACTGTTGCCTATTTTGAAGAGCATTCATTCATTTCATTTTTCCATAATTGTAGGATTTTTTGGTTTTTGTTTTCAGCCAAATTATTCTAATTGTATAAGATATCATACCTTGGTAATCCACTCTTCTCCTTCCTCATGTTTCTAGCTCCTTCCACAAACAACTATACAACAATTTGTGTGAATTTTTTCTGCTTAAGAAATTTTTAAGAAAGCATGAAACTAACTTGTTTTGCCCACCAGCTTAAGTGACTGGCTTATCCCAAAATTCACCAGGCACCTACACTGTCTCACCTGCCAAGCGGGCTTTTTTACAGCAGAAGAGTGGCTGGCAGAGTAGATTACATTTAACAACCATTGTCAAAATTTAGCAGCAGCTTGGCCAGATGATTTCAGTGAACTTTCAGTGAATCGGCTCGGGTGTGTGCGTGTGATCTGGTGACTGACCTTGTAGACGAAAGCGCAGACGAAGTCGATGAAACCGCACTGGAGCTTCGGCAGGTCGGCCGACTTGTTTCTGTCCATCATGGGCTGGAAGAGAGAGAGAGAGAGAGGAGAATAAGATGCTGGACTCTCTACCCATCTGCCCCCATGCTTCCCTGGTTAGTCAATCTACTGCTCTTTCCATTTCATTAGGTTTAATTTTAATGCGGGTTGCATTTTATGTCTTTAGCATTATAGCCATAATAACCGAGAGGATCTTTTTTTGGACTGTGATTATGGGTGCAACAGTGATGCAGCTTGGTACCACATTAAAGAACACCCTCAAGGGTATTATGGCTTTTATACAGTGGTTACTAATGTGTGTGTGCTGTTTGGAAAATCTTCTTCAAAAGTAGTCCACAGATTCATATAAAAACTATAAAAGAAAGATGACTAACTAGCTGCCCTGTTTACCACAAAAAGCAAACATGTTTTACTGGAATTATCTGAACAGCTGGAATGCATCTTTGACTCATCAGACTGCTTGGCTGAAATTATAATGTGTGATATATCTTGCTGCAGACTGATTTTCCCATTAGGGACAATAAAGTCTTGTACTTCAAACGAAAAGTTTCAGAATTTGTTTGCTCATGTAGCTTTAGGACACATTCCTACAAGTTGACACCCAGATTGAAAACCAGTGGAGTAGAGATTATCAGGACCAGCAGGGTGAAGTAGAGCTTCAGGAGACAGTCCCTCTAACCGGAGTACCAGGGGTTCAAACCTCCATATCAGCAAGCAGCTGCCCTGCTGAAGAGCCCTTGAGCAAGACTTCCTCTCCTCCTCCTAACCTCTGACGACCTTGTGGAAGCGTGGAAGAAACTTTCCCTGCAGGGAGCAATGTAAAAATACACCTGTCTTGTCGGTCTAAATCAAAAAGTGGGGCCGCAACAGAGAAGAGCGTCCCGTCCCCTGCAGATCTGTAGATTCACCTGATTTGCCGAAATTAAATTCTGGTGTTATGGTATGGACACTAGGGATGGGCCGATGTATCGAAATTCAATATATCGCAATACGAAAATGTGACAATCCGTATCGTGGGGCAGACATTTTTAAATTGTTGTTTATACATTCTAGCAAGCTAGTGCCATTGCTAGAAACATTTCTGCAAAGTCACACTTTGTTGTCATTGAACTTTTATTTTTTATTACATTGTATCGTGGTTGCATCGAGTCGTGAACCCCGTATCACATATCGAATTGTACTGTGGGATAAGCATACCGTCCCATCTCTAACTCACTTCTCCGCCCACAAGGAAGTGATGAATAAAAACTTAAGAGCGAAATCCAAACTGTGTCGTAAACAGCAGTGAGCAGCGCTTCTCCTCTCTCGTCTCTTTGGTTTCCTCACAGACCGGCCGGGTTGGTAAACATGAGCGAGCTGTGAGACGTTTACTGACCTCACCTTATAGGATTTCTGGGTCAAGTTCAAATTTTTCAAATAGTGACCTCTCACCGCCATTTGGAGCCCGCAGCATGTGAAGTTTCCCGGTTCAGCTTCATGTTACCGGCCACATCCAAAATTGACCAGCATGTGGCCGGTGTTAACTTCCCTCCCTGAGGTTCACATAAATAACCGCGGCACATGGGACGACGTCGTCAGCGTGGAACAAGAAACCAAAAGTTCACGTTGGCTGTAATTGCTGGCAAAATTGCCCGTCTAACATTTCCTCAAAAAGTTGTGTCACAGCCTCTGCAAGTCTTTTTTTTTTCTTTTCTTTTCAGATCACAGCAAGTTGCTGAATATACTGGTAGGAGAATACAAACTGACCGAAATGAAAAGTTTTCCCCGCTGACATAGATGCTATTAAATTCAGAGCGCTGTGAAGAGAGAGAGAGAGAGAGAGAGAGAGAGAGAGAGAGAGGAGGAGATGGTGTTCTAGCACATCAAGTGTCTCAAGGACATAAGAGAATGAAATAGAGGGAGAGAGAGAGAGAGACCTACTGGTAGAGCGGTGGAGAGAGAGCAGGGAGGGCATGGTTGGCTAGGTTAGGGCCACAGTGACCGCTCTTTCTGTATCGCTGCACCACATAATGGCCCGCACATCACTCACCACCACCGCCACAGGGAACTAAATCTCTCTTTTCATTTAGTCTTTCATCTCTCTCTCCTTCTCTCTCTCCGTCTCTGTAAGTCTCCCTCAATCCCTTTCTCTCTCCTTCTTACTTTCACAGTCTTATTCCCTTCACTCTCTCCCCTCTTTTCTCCCTTTTGTACTTTTTTTTCTCTCACCCCCTCCCACTCCCACTCTCCATCCTAAATTGAAGCCCCAAGGATAGTTTTGTCCTGCTTTTAATTCACATGATTCTCATCCACCCACCAAATCCCCTTTCTCCTCTTTAAGTTTAGTTTTTGTAGTTTGCACAAAATTAATGAAAACACTGGGAGAGAAAGGAAAGGAAAGAGAAAGGATATGAAATACAAATTGTGCAGGTGAGATAAGGTTCAAGTGATATAAATTTTGAAGACTGGTACTGATATCTTTGGATTAAAGCTGCCATGAGCCAATATTTTGTGCCAATAATCAACATAAATTTGATCACTTTCATCCCACAAAATTCCAAAAATGGGTGGAAACGCATCTGAAACCGCTTTTAGGCCATGGGACACTAAAACTCTCAACTGAAACCCAGGATAATAATAAAGAGAAACAATATTATTAGCACTTTTGGCATCTTATATTATCATATATTTTCAACTACGGATGTTTTAAATGAAGTGAATTGTGTCAATATTAGGGTTCCACTGATATGGGTTTTTGAAGGCTGATAATATTTTTGGATTGAAGCTGCAGGTATTTTGTTACCGAAATTCAATATGATTTTCATGCAAAAGAAAAAAATAAAGTGAAACCTACACAGGAAATATTTGTTTGGAATCTGAACAAAATGCCAAGTTAACTTCCTACAGACAGCCAGTGTAGTATTGATCAAATCTACAGTAAATATGTAATCAATCAAGCTGCATTATATCAGAAGTCGACGGAACTGCCAGGACTAGATCTGGCTTTATATATCGGCAGACCAATATATCAGTCTAACCCTAGTAATGAGGTCAAAGGTCAGAGCTAAAAATGCTGTTTTTCCCTCCCCACCCTTCATCCATCCAATAATAAGAATTATAATGTAATGTTTCATTGATCCCCGTAGGAAAATCATCTTTTCGAGGTCAGAGGTCAGGTTCAGGTTCAGCTACACAACAGCAGCCTTCTTGGAGCTGGCAGAGACTCAGTGTTTTGCTCAAGGACACTTCAGCAGGGCGGATGCTTCCTCCCTCCATCCCTCTATCCTTCTTTCTACAGCTCATCCCTCTCTCCATCCCCAAAAACTTTCTGTCTCCTTACAATAGGCTGCTGCTCCAGGACGGTCCTCTCCAGGTCTCCCTGCTCCCAGAACTCTGCAGCCACGGACAGCGCCACCTAGAGGGAGAAACAGAGAATCATGTAAGGCTTTGCACGGCCTGGCCCCGAGGTAGCTTTCCCAACTTTTGCGTTACATTACACAGTGACATTAGCATATTCTGACACACATGGTGCAGGACAACAGGATCTCTTACAATAGATATACATACAACAGACAATAGACCACACATATCACTCATACATATAGACATACAGCATCACATTGCGCACGCAGACAGCACGGCCTACAGTGTCTGTAGAAGAGTGTGTGTGTGTATGTTGGTGCTTCTGTTATGCAGCCAACAGTAAGGAGGTCAAGGGTCAGAGGTCACAGGGCCCTAGCAATATTCCTGTGACCACAGAATAGTCATGTAAGAGAAGTAATAAAGAGAAAATTGATAAACAGAATAAGAAATAAAAATAAGAGTTGAGGAGAGAGGTAGAGGGGATTCATTTTCCTTCAAATGCATCGATCAACATTCATTTGAATAACACAATTACTTATTGTACTGTATTTGGGGGTAATTCTCCTTTAAAGCATAGTTATTCATAAAGTTAGTGTGAGCAGTTTCCATGGGGCCGACATGAGTGGCGTTTTATTATAGCGCTGGCAGTTATTGAGCAGAAAATGCGCCCATATTCCTTGTTGAAATCACCTTGCAAGGCTTTCACAAAATCCCATAAATGAGAATCTGACTCACCGCCAATCGGGGCGGCTTCAGGTTTCCTGACATGATGAGATCAAAGACTGAGTTCTCCATCCCCACAAACCAAAAACGGAGCAAATGCAAGAGCCGATGAGTAATACGTGAATTCGGGGTGGAAACCTCATTTTAGAAAGAGTTAGTCATCAAGCCTCGTCGTGGAGCACAATTGCCGTGAGGCCGGAGGAACCTGTAGACAGATCTCCTGACTGTGAGCGTGGGAGGCAGGAGCTGACTGAGAATAAAACATCAGCTGCAAAACGTCGGAGGAATATCGTATCAGTAATGGAGCAGCTCCGGGTTTTGTCTCTCGGTGACAGAGCGAGTCGTCTGTCCTCGCAAATCTAAAAAAGGAACTCTCTGCAATCTGAAAGCTGCACTCGGGAAGATCTTTATGTAAAAATCCAACTGTCTTATCAGCCTAAATCACTAAGTGGGGCTGCAACAGATATGAGCGACCCATCTGCAGCAATTGAGACGCCGCAGATTTGCTCAAATGAAATTCTGATGTTGGGTATGTACAATTCTCCGCCCACAGAAAATGACAAATTTAAACTTAAGAGTGAAATCCAAACTGTCTCCTAAACAGCAGCAGAGAAAGCTGGACTCACCAACATTAGATCTTTTCCTCTCTCGTCTCTTTGGTTTCCTTTGGTATGAAGCATTTGGAACCACTAATGTACAAAGTTGCCTTGTACATCTTTAAGAATAATATTGGTATTGGCAATATAAGGGTTTGAAAGCGTTTCACATGTAAGCCCAAGGGGTCGTGGAAATTTCTCTAACCAGAGAGAACTATGTAGTCCTTCAATTCATGTTAAAACATGATAATCACCAAAACTGGAGCAAACGGGTTTTCACATGACAACTGAGATACTGTATGTTGCCTCTGTATTCAGGGGGGAATTTACCTTTAAGACGAGGAGTTAGTCATCGAACTAGTTTTAGGGAACAATTCACATGAGACTGGGCGATACTGTAAATAGATGTAATGAATGTGTGTGGGAGGTAGAGCTGACTCACCAGGTTCAGAAAAAGGTGAAGACGAATCAGAAAAAATATACACCGTTAACAGGCATGCACACTGGTTAGGGGTGAAAAAGGTGAGAAGGATGCGCGAGCAGAGAAAAACACAGACCCGGTAGGGAGGTCCGGGGGTGTGCTCCCATGGAGATTTAAAAAAAAAAATAAGCTACTAAATGCTCATTTCTGATGATTTTTAGGATGACTCTGGTGCTGGTCAGAAGCTAACAGAATTACAAGATTGAGCAAAATAAAGTACAAAGTATTAATTTATTAAGTGCAAATGTACCTTTACATATGATATGCTCACATTTACAAAGAAAATGAACAAAGGGCAGCCCCACCAGGTACACAACTAATTACAATTATACCAGTGTTGCCAACTTGTTTCCAAGGAAAGTAGCTATTGGCTGCTCAAAAAGTCGCTAGAAGTCGCCGGATGACGTCATATGCTAATTTGCATATCAATATATAACCTACAGTCTCTGCTCACAGCGGAGGGAGGGGGGCTACGCTGTGTGGGAAGCGCTGTGATCATCAGACCTCTCTGGATGACAAGCAAGTAGAGCAAACCGGCATCAGCCGAACCAATTTAATGGCAAACGCTTTGGGATTCAACTCTTCAACATTGTTCCCCATGGTCAGAAAAAGTCGCCAGATTTGTCGCTAGTCGCTTTTCAGAAATAAAGTCACTAGGGGGTTCTGAAAAGTCGTTAAGTCTAGTGACAAAGTCGCCAAGTTGGCAACACTGACTGTGACTAGCGAATTGACTGGCTCCATTTCTACAGGCGCTTGCTGCCTTTTGTTGACAGTCGATGCGCACGCATCCAAACACACATCCACAGCATCAGATGTTCACGCTCCATTGTCTTTCTATGGAAG